>NC_092204.1:73491477-73581410 GCF_043381705.1 Parasteatoda tepidariorum
TATATATATATATTTTCTCTTAAGCTCAATTTACAAGCAAATATAATATTTTAGAATTTTTTATTATAAAAAACAGTGTAATAGTTACCGAAAATATCTGTTAGATTATCGGAATTATGTTTGTAGTTAAATATAAATCAATAAAAAAATATTCAAAAATTATTTTTCTTTTCATTTAAAATTAAATATTTATAAATAATTAATTTTATAAATAATTAATTTTACAAATTAAGCAAATTTTAATGAGGAATTCTCATAGATCTAAATAAGTGCAAATTTGTTGTTGTTGTTGTTACACATCCCCCTGGAGAAGGAAGGCCTAGATCAGGTCCAGAAGGCCCCGTCGCGTCAGTTCCCCATATATCTGCAGAAAGTCCCAATCAACCACCAGCTGCTTAAAAGAAGCGCCAAGGCAAAAGAGAAGGTGATCAGGACTAGCAGGTTGTAAGTAGGAACAAGGTTGGAAAGTCTTCTCCCCATCCTGAAATCTTAAACACTTAAGGTGGCCACTACGAAATCTGGCCATGGCCGATTGGAAAGGTCGAGGGCCGCAGCATGTTAATGATAGGCCAGGGCGGTAACCATCATACCACTGATGGGATGGAGTACGGCGCCACACTGGAAGCAAACGATTTTTGCCCAGGGAGTGGATCTCAGTGGGAGTAAGACGGTTCACACAGTCCATAAGAAGATCACAGCCATTCTTGGCGAGCACATCGGCTGTCTCATTGCCATGTACCCCGACATGCGATGGGATCCATTGGAGGCAATTGGTGTCAGTGCAAATTTGAAAAATCATTTATTGGAAATGAGTCGTGATTGGAAAATTTTACTCTTAACGCCGAAAAAGACACCAGTGTTTCATGCTGTTTCATAACCATAAATTATTAAAAAGCTAAATATAATACTTTCATTTATTTGACCTAAATGAATATAAAATAATGAACAAAAATATAAAAATATGCTTAGTAAAAATTCCGCGTCAAAGGGTTATTAGTTGCAAACAGTTGATTGGGTTACGATCATTAGATTATAATGCTTTAACTCATTTTTTTTTAAATTCAGAATAAACTGTATTGTATATTTTTTAAATAATATTAATGGCATACGAAAATCGGCTACTTATTTTTAAACATGGAAAAACAAATACTAAATTATCAAAACACGATCTTGGCAAGATAAAATTAGCTTGCCCATTAAAATCAACGAGTTATTTTAAAAGGTGGTTCTAAAAACCCATTATTAGATTAATATTTATTTATTTGGTGAGCCGTGGTGGTTCAGGGGATAAAGCTGTCACTTCCCAATGAGCTAACTCTTCGAATCTCAGCGGCAGCTGATTGATACTAATTCTGCTGCCGGCTCGCATCGAACATAGAGCTGACGTAAAATATCCTCAGCTGTGGACGGATCATACGTTAGAATCCCTTTGTCGACTGGCTAACCGTGGCAGATTTGGCTCTCCATGGAATGCAGATGCGGGTTAGTTCTATCAAAAATTCCTTCGCTAAGGCTAGTTCATCCTAATGCATGATTTAGGAGTTCTCTTGTCTTCTGGATCGGGTTTAAAACTACAAGACTACAGAGTTGAACATTGATAGTTGCAAACTCAGAATTGGGTCGGATGTATAACGCCGTTTCTAAAATAAGACAACAACAAAAAAATATTTTTCAAATTAACTTCGCGTAAAATTTCTGTAATTTTAACATTAATTTTGCTCTTACTGTTACATATCAACATTACCACATTTGTCTACATATCATCATTTTATATAAGTAAACCATAGATCAACATTTTATATATAAGTAAACGAAGTGTTAGTAAAAACTCCAATTTAGGCCAAATGGGTTCTGTAAACAGGAAACTAATTCATTTTACAGGGACGGCACCAAATATAGAACGCATATAAAAACATACGTAACAAACTTTTGTCTATTATTGTACCTCAAATATATTCAACATATATTTTAATAATATATACAGTAGAGTCCCGATTATCCGAGCTAATGGGGACCGCAACAAACTCGGATAACTGAAAAACTCGGTTAAAGCGAAGAGTATAAAAACGGAAAGAAAAAGAGAAGGTATAAATGTAATATATTTAAGAAATACAAAATGTATACGAGTATACCACATACAATTCATATTATAATTAAAAAGCTTAATTAAAAACATTTAAAAAGCATACTTTACGAGAATTAAATAGTTTTTACTTAAAAAAAGTCCTTAATCGTTTTTCGTTCTACGTAACTTTGGCGCTTTTCTGTAGTAATGTATCGCCTTTTTTAGGGATAACAGGAAGGAAGGTGTCGCCTCTTTTTGTTGTTCGATATATTCAATAGTACATTCGATAGCTTTTAGTCCATCTGTATGAGAGATTTTTATATGTTGATTTTAATAATCACTGTCTTCATCATCTTCGCTAGATTCATTATCATTATTGACGATATTAACGATAATTTCATCAGACCAAGTTGTTGGATTTTGTTTTTCTGAGTGTTTGGAAGATAAAATTCAGATTTATTTTTCAGCGGTTTTTTTAAAAATAAACTAGAACAAAAAAAATCCTTGAAATATTTGATAGCTCGGTTAAAGCGGAAACTCGGATAACCGGGGCTCGGATAATCGGGACTTTACTGTATTAATAAACGATAATACTTACTTCAGTATTGCAAAAGAAGTAACTTCTGGATTGTCCCATGCAAGAATGGTTACCATCCGTCCTTTAAATATAAATAAGGTCTCTAAGTATTTTTTTTAAAATTAAAATTAAATTGTACCTAAAAAAAGGAATCTTTTTTTTGTAATAAAGTCGAAAATGCTAAAATAAATTATAAAAACTTAAGCCATGTATTGAGACTTCAAATGCTGTCTTTCAATGTTGTTATAGTAATAACATTTTTTTCTTGTTCAAAAACAATTGCATATAAATTAACACATTATTACACATTAAAAAATAATTCGTAAAATTTTGATTTCGATGAAAAAGAACTCACAACTTACTTCAAAACATACTAATAGTCATTTTTTATTACCTGATAAAATAAACTTCATTTGCTTTAGAAATATACAAATATGAATTAACAATCGAGACTATTAAAGACTTATTTTATATCTGTATATTTTTAAAGCGAATGAAGTTTTCAATCGGGTAATGTGCTACCTCTTCAGTTTCTTTGGATTATATATTTAACATTCCTTTCTTATTAGGTACCAAATTATCTATATAGTAAATTAATGAAATGGTTTCATTCGTTTCAATATATTTTTCAAATACATAAGAACTTAAAAATCATTATAATAACAATCACTTAAGTATTATTAAAATGAACTATCGCAAATCTACGCCTTTTTTCAAAATTAAAATTTACTTGCTCTTAATATATAATTTTAACACGTTAAATGCCATGGGGGTCACCGGTGACCGGCGATGCCAAGATTGTTAGAAACACATAATTCGAGTAAAATTTTCATTTTTTTATATTTTTATCGTCACTAAAATGTTTTGAAGGAATTAATGCAATATAGAACACACTAAAATAGTCTTATTTATATAAACAGAGATGCCAACTTGCTCCAGACAGCGAATAAATATTTCCAAGTGATTTTCTTGGTTTAATAAAAATTCAATTCAGTAGAGTTTTATGCACCACTATTTCTAAACAATACGTAGGCTTATATAATTCACTACTTTTTTCAGATATAAGGCTTTTAAAAACAAGCAAAATCTGTAAAATATTTACAATTTAGTTTGTAGTTATTTACCGTTTGGCCAGACGGGCAAGCCATGTAAAATTAACGTGGCATTCATCGTGTTAATAGGAGACTTTTTTCCTCAAAAATCTTACCTCTATGCCACTAGCAAACAAAAAAGTAGGATTTCTTTTGTGTTGGGAGTTAAATAAAGCAGAGAAATGTTTTAGATATGAACCACCATTTCAATACTATTAGTTTAAGTTTTTTTTTCGAATTTTAAATTCTAAAATCTATTTATTATCTTTATTGTAGAAGCAAATACAAAAAAAAAAACTTACCTAAGAGGCCACGTCAAAGTAAAGTAGGTCTAAATATCCAAAGTAAGTTAGGTGCTTTAGGCTGGTAATGAAAAATGCATAAACCATGTAATAAACAAAAGAAAACAAGTTCGGACAAACGATGTTCATTTCAATAACTTGATGTTTTCAATAATTTTAATACAAGAAAGTTTTGAATTTATGTAGCTGGTAAACAGACATGGGATTCTTGAAAAAGATTATGTTAAGTACTATCTGTGCTGGTTGTAAAATAAAGCATTAATAACGTAATTAGTGCAAATAAGCACTAAGCATATTTAAGTAGGTTAGGAAATAGATCGGCAATTAAGTACTATTAATAAATAACGTTGGATTTTATTGAAAGGAATAATAAAATAATGTGGATCGGTGGAGATTTAGACATCCAGTTAGGGTCTAGAAAGAAATCAATTGCTGCCTTGCTACTGGCCATGACTGTTAACATAAATGTAACCAAATGATGACTGTTAACATAAAGGTAACCAAATGATGACTGTTAACATAAAGGTAACCAAATGATGACTGTTAACATAAAGATAACCAAATGATGACTGTTAACATAAAGATAACCAAATGATGACTGTTAACATAAAGGTAATCAAGCCACATTTGAACATAGCTGAGAAAACGGATGTCATTCACTTGAATCATTTTGCAATGTAGAACAAGGCAATATATTGAGCAAGGTTTTTCCTAGGTTAGGTTTAAGTTAATAGGTAAGGTTATAGGTTAGGTTCAGTTATAAGTTAGGTTTAGGTTAGTATGTAGGTTAGGTTTAGGTTAATAGGTAAGGTTTAAGGTTTGGCTCTGGTAAGTAAAATAACACAAAATTATCCTAATAAGCATGCGTACGATGGAAGCATTCGACATAATTAAGGTTTCATCTTAGCTCTGGTAGTAAAATAACGCATGAAGAGCGTAATAAACACGCATACGTATATTAAATAAATAAAGTTTTATCTTAGCACAGTTAGTAAAATAATGTATGGTGAATGAAAAAAGTACACGTGCGTCAGAATTATTTGAAAAATAAAGCTTTCTTTTGCACTTATAGTAAAATAATGCGTAAAAAACATAATAAGAAAAAAATAAATTATGTCGAAAGTCTAACCAGCATTTCATTATGTTTCTATCTGAAATAAAAAATAATCATAATAAATAGATTCAATTTATTTTCGATGTAATAGAAAAAGAGAAATAGTAGCATAGCCGCCAACTCACTGTTATACTCAAAAGATACGTTTCGGTAACCTAGTTATGTTTGTCTTTTTAGTTTTATTAGATTTATCAATATTCGACTCGCCGTACATCAATATAATTGGATACGTCGCTCATGGATGTCGCGATGACCAAATATTTTGTACTATAGTTTGGAAAAAGCGTCAGAAATCTAATCGGCAAGATCAGGACTGTAGGACGAATGTAGTAAATAATTGATTTTCTCATGTTAGATATAACGAATGCGACACGCTATTTCCGTTCTTAATATAAGATAAAGTTGAAAGACAAGGAATTAATTAATCTGAAATATAATAAAGGAGCGAAAAGATATTTTAAAAAAGTATTTAAAGCGAAGCGACTTACGTATCTGAATGTTGCCACCTTTTTTTATATAAAAGTTAAACTTTTCTCTGCTGTAGTTGTTGTTGTTCATTTACGTCGCACTAGAGCTGCCCAATGGGCTATTGGCGACGGTCTGGAAAACATCTCTGAGGATGATCCGAAGACATGCCATCACAGTTTTGATCCTCTGCAGAGGCGATTTGTTAACTTGAAATCTTAGTTAACAATTCTCAAGAGACATGTTAAACATTATGGCTAAACTTAAAGGGAGCTAGATACCCGAGCTACATTAAATCAGTCACTGAGTTAATCCCACAAAATGGTTAACACAAGGAATTTAGTTAATATGAAATATAATAAAGAAGCGAAAAGATATTTTACAAAAGTATTTAATAAAAAATAATAAACAGCGACATATATGTTAAAGCGAAGAGTTCTACTTACGTATCTGAATGTTGCCACCTTTTTTATATAAATGTTAAACTTTTCTCTGCTGTAATAAAATTAAACTTATGCGAACCTTACATTCAGTCCCGCTCAATGCTAAATGTAGATATTTACATTGAAGAGTAAACATTTAGGTTCTAGGACAGATTTTGTCTAAGTCTTTCAGGCGGGAGTTGATTGCGTCGCAGATCGTAACGGCTCGATATGATGTTCGGGTAATTTTCAGGACCCTGGATGCTTTCTACTGGATCTTGCAATTCAGAAACTGATTCTTCCTATTCTTCCGAGCTCTCTTCTTCTTGGGTGACTGGCGTATCTCGCATGTAATATGGACGAAGATGTTGCACATGAACAACCTTCAAAAGATTATTTCGTTGCTCCATAGACTTGATCTCGTAGCTTGCATGCGATTTTTTTTAAATATCATGTTATATAGGCTGGAGTGGAGCTGGATTAATGGCCAAGTCTTGGGCTATATGGTTAAGGGTTTTTTATAACCTAGGTACATGCCCAGGGCTTGGAGGAAAGAAGAAAAAAAAAGCTTGCATGCGAAGAGTTAAAAGTTCATCTAAAGTTCCATCCCCTGTTATTTTTATATTATCATTAACTATACGCGATAATAGGTCATTTTCATTTCCATTGGGCGAAAGATTTCTTAAACGCAAGTCTGATTTTAACTGGGCGACAGTTAAATGAGTCAGTCGTTCCACATTCAAGGCATTCAAAACAGAATTCACGTCCGTTGACATCTTGGCGAGAAAAATGCAGCGAATCTGTTTTGTCGACGTCTGTTTGGCGAGAAAAAATCAGTGTGTAATGGAATCCAATTTTCAAATTTTCTTCAGTTAAATGTTATTTTTTGTCAAAATAGGTTTACCTGGGAGAGTTGTAGCCAATGAGGAATTTTTTTCGCTTCGTCAGCAGTCAAAATTTGACGAAAATAATTTAAAATGTAGCGATAGAATAACGTAGCGATGTTTAAAGAATAAGTAGAAAGGTTCTTTTTAAAAAGCCTGCGGCGCCATATAAGATAAAGTTGAAAGACAAGGAATTTAGTTAATATGAAATATAATAAAGAAGCGAAAAGATATTTTAAAAAAGTATCTAATAAAAAATAATAAACAGCGACATATATGTTAAAGCGAAGCGTTCTATTTACGTATCTGAATGTTGCCACCTTTTTTATATAAAAGTTAAACTTTTCTCTGCTGTAACAAAATTAAACTTACGCGAACCTTACATTATAACAATTATTTGACGCTATTAAATACGCCATTTTACATAAAATACAAGAATTCGCGATCGCAACGAACTATAGGGGGCGTTGTTGTATGAGACGGATACCTGCGATTTCTATGTGAACAGTGATTCAGTTACTCTAGAGGCGTCTTTAATGAAGCACGTAGCGTTGCAACGTTCCTTCTTTATTGTGACTAATTAAATTTAAAAAAGAAAAATATTTGATATTCTTTCTTAAGCAAGCGAAAACAAAATGGTATCTCTTTTTATAAGAGAAGGAATATCCACAACACATCGGAAAAATATTTGTACATTAACAGAAAAAAATATGTATATTCTTATAAGAGTTAAAACCTAATGCCCGAGAAATAGTTTTACTATATTTAATGATATAACATGACAGGCCCATTTAAGTTCTATAGTTTTAAGAATCTATACATTCTATAGTTTTAAGAATCGTATTACTTCAAAAATTAAAATGAACAAAAAGTATACATAAACCTCATAATTTTATGAAATTTAATTTTGTAAAAAAAGTTTTTTGACAACAATTTTTATCAAAAAGTTTCAAGTTTCATTAAAAATCATTATTTTGAAACTAAGAAACGTAAAATAAAGAATGCTGACGGAACAAAAACAAAAAAAAACAATTCTTTTTTGTCGCCATTTTTAGTGCTACGAAAATTCGTCTTTGGGATTTGCCAAAAACAAAACAAGAAGCAATTTTATTTTTTCAGGAGGGAAATATTTTACCGAAAAAACGAAAATGTACCAATTCCCACAACATAAAACTTTATCTTGGTAAACGTACGTTTTGGAAATGTTATTTCATTTGGAATCTTATTTATCAGAGTTCATATGGCGATATGATTGTTTTGAATCTATGCTAAACTCTATATCGGCTCATTTTCCACCGAAATCCGATTGACTATTTTGATTTTAAATAAAGTGTTTTATTTTATGAATTGTCGCAAAAATTTTAAGTGTAGATTGGCGGCACTTAAAAACCGCCAAATCTGTAGCGGCGGTGGCGTTAATAAGTAAGTACCGAATTTTTATTCCATACTTTTCTGAATCATATTACTTCAAACATTAGAATATACAAAAAGTAGACATAAACACATAATATTATACCATTTAAGTTTTGAAAAAAAGTATTTTGACAACAATTTTTATCAAAAAATTATAAACTAAAAAACGGAAAATAAAGAATTCTTAGGATAAAAAACGATTTTAAGAATTCTTTACATTGAAATAAAACTTTCATATTGTTTCTTTTTTTATTATTCTTATAGTTCTTAATCAGACGTAAAAAGCCATTCTGTGGAGAACTATCATCAAATAAGAAAAATCAATATTTACAAGCAAATTTTTTATTATAAAAATCATAACACTTACCAGTTTTATAAATCTGTAGAATTCCAAATGAAATATTCTTCGCTTGAAAATTTTATTTCAAATAGTATATGCATAGATTATCCCTTCATTACTTTTAGATAACATACCACACATCAAAATTTTATAAATGTAAGATCTCGATATGAATTTGAATATGTAGCTTAAAAACAGAATAGCTGAATTATAGTTGAAATTATTCCTTCAAAACTAAAAAATACTAACCAAGAAAACGATACAAATTTATTAATAATCAACACAAATGAATCTATTTCAAGTAGTTCGGATGATTCTTTATTGTTGTTTTACGATTAATATAGATACAGAAATATATACCATTCTATAAAGAAGAACAATATTCCATAACTATATATTATACAGCTCTATGCTATATTCTGAATTCTTTTTTATTCATTCGAATGACGAAAGCAATGCTGATTTCACTTTAATTTGTAATGAATTGAACACAGAAAAAATTATTTTACCGTAATAAACACAATCTGTAACATCAAGTGATCATGAAATTGGAAGTTATGTTGTTGGTAATAGAAAGGTAAAAATTATTGAGAAATTGTTCTTTAAATGCTTGGCGCGTTCTGCTTCAATGTTTGACATGTTCTGGTTAGTTTTTTCAAGAAGTTCTACCTTTTCCTTAAATTTTGCTTCTTATTTGCTACTAATGAAATGGCGTCCGTCATTGCCAATGGTTTTGTGGGAACTAATGTCCGATATTTTCAGTCTCCCGCTAGATGGCGTACTCGAGAGTTGCGATCGCTAATATTCAAGATATATTCCAGCAAGGGATACAGAAGAAAACTTTTATTGGCTGGGGGAGGGGGGAATAGAATGGATAATGTTACAGCTTCGATCTTGTCCCATCACATTTGAATTTTTTCTAAAATGTAAAGTTAAATGATCGGATTGCCGCTTCTAGTGCAATAAATCAGGCAAATAAAAAAAGTTCTTAAATAGCTTGTCACCGATTTTTACCATGAGGATTACTGGTTGTAATTATGTAAAAAAAAAAACAGCTCAAGACTTGTATTTTAAGTGTAACTCCCAGGGTGCCCCTTCAAAAAAAATTAATCAAAAGAAAACAAATGGACTTACCCAAAAGGCTTTGTCTAAACCTCAAAAGATCTCTCTCTGTGAGTAAAATAACATGAAAATAAAGAAATCAGAACACAAATAAACAAGTTCGAAAGACAACTGACCGTTTCAACAGCTTTTCTATGTATTTTTTTTAAATATTAGTTTTAAATCTCTATTTCTGTCATGATAAAAAAAAATTAACGTAATTCGAAAAAGGAAGAAAAAAAACTCACCAGATACCCAGGCAGTATCCAAAAGAATACGATTCTCTTCGCGCTGGTAGTAAAATAACAAAGAAACAAAGTAATAAGAAAAAATAAACATGTTTTAAAGACCGACACCAATGGTAATCCATATATAATTTGAAAATACATCTTTAATATTATGTTTAAACAAGATTTGTATAAATCCGCTTTCACCAAAAGAAACGCTCAGTTTTTTGTAACTTTCACCGCCCTAAGTCACCTAGTTGTCTTATACGTTACGATTACCTCTATTTCGATTCATGCTTGAACAGCATACTTAAGTTAAAAAAATACAGTACAAACGGGCAGTACACTCTCAAATGAAATATCTGTTAAAAAAGATAACAATTTTCTTTATCTACTTCAATAGAACAGGTATCAAATAATAAGATTCTTACCTTGTTCTTCTACCCGGGTCGGAACGTATCTATATAAAATCAAATGAGTGACCACAAACTCAATAAGAGACTCCTTCGAATGGTTAACATATGTATATTAACAGCAGTAAACACTACAAAAACAACATGATGTCTCCAACGACAGTAACAAAATCAAACTAACTAAAAATTATTGTTCTTAGATAGTTCTAAGTCTCGTGGCGCCATCTATTGGTTCGTTTTCTGTGAAAAGGAAAATGAATGGTATTTTGTTTTTGACAATATCTTTGAATTTCATTAGAAACTTCAAGCTGGAAAAGCCACAGATTTAAGTTAAACTACCATAAAATCATCAAGTAATTGATTCGTAAACCACTAAAGAATTATAAAGAATAAATTAGTTTCAGCCAGTTCGCATATCTAGATGGCAGAGAGTAAGATCTGTTGCTAGATCTTGCTTTGCCAGGATATGCCAGGAAGCAAGATTTGTGACTAGATCTTGCTTTGCTAGGATATGCCAGGAAGCAAGATTTGTGATCAGATCTAGCTTCGGTAGGATATGCCAGGAACCAAGATTTGTTGCCAGATCTTGCTTCCTGAATTACATAACAATTCCATCACTATAAAAATAACTAATTGTTTATTGAAGTTCGCATTTGAGGGAAGGAATTTATCCAATTCTTTGATACCTGACATCCAGACATTTTCTATCTTGGGAATAAACTCCTCCACCACAACTTCTGGAGCATTCACTGGTTATCGTCCATGGCCCCCATGGCCCATATTCCGGTATTCTCTGTGGCTGGGCCACAAATGTACGATTTTGCACAGCTGTCTGTGGTTGGCGAATTTTTGTTGAATATATTTGTCTCTTAAGCCTCCGGTGATTAGTTAAAGTTGTCTGGAAAAAAATGTTTCTTTAATAATTTGTCAATAACGTTTCAAGTATTATAATTACTCAAAGCTCTTTAAATCATAATACTTTACTAAATATTGTTTGAGTTGGTTTAATGCGATACAGCTATTTTATATGACAAAATACAAAATTTGAGCGAATTCGGTTGAATAGTTCCATGAGAAATCAAATTTCAAAAATGTCGTTTGCTTAAAATTAAATTGCTCGGAAACTGTTTGACCAATTTTCTTCAAATTTTGTATTTTGCTATATAAAATTACTTTTGTTAAAATAATACAAAAAAAAATTTATTCATCACAATTCAAATATTTTTTTGACTATTATTAAATGAAGTAATAAAGAACAATAATTATTTAAAATTATTTTTTTGCATAATATTATCTTTTGATAAACGAATTTTATGATAGCAAGCAAAAGTTTCTCAATATACTTAAAAAGTTTTTGAGATTTAGCAAAATATGCAAAAAGTAAAATTAAAAGGTCTAACTTAGACAGCTCTCCTGATTAAACTATTGGGACCAACCATATTTGCCAGATTCGGCTACCTTTTCCCTATTGTTTAGAATAGGGAAACAAATTCCACCCAAAAAAGGCATGTTTAGAGAAAGTACGTTTTGGAGTTTGATTTCGCTTGACTTAAGATATCATCACAATTTAAAATTTGTCTGAGTTGTAAAATCCCAATAAATTAATAATCGCATCACATAGCGCAACTGATTTCCTATTCTTTTAACAATAAAAAGGGATCATTTATGAAAAATTTATGGAACGGATTTCTTATTCTTGTAATAATAAAAAGTGTCAATATATGGAAAATTTATCGAACTGATTTCTTATTATAAATAGTAATAAATAGAAGTTCATTATATTTTTTTTTTTGATCAATACTTTTAAAGATGGGTTATTTTTTCAGCGGAAGTAGTTCACCTATTTCATCAATAGATGGCTGCACTGGTTAGCTCTGCTTATTTTCGAATTCTTGTTAGTGTTTCTGGTGTATAACATGATTTGCCTCCAGGTGGCACCACCTATGTATTTAAGTTTATTTATATTTAATTAGCATTGTCTTATCCCCTTCATAATGTATTATTTAATTAGTGACTGTTTTTATAATGGAACTTTTTTTTTGTTGTGACGTTAACTGGTTGCGCTGTTGCTCGTGGGATGAAAACGGGTCAGTCTGAGATTCATTCGCCTTGCTGACACGAGAATAAAAAGGTGGTGAAGAATGGCTGAGAGATGATGGACTAAGACGAAACCGCTGAGAGGATGACGAATTAAAGCCGGAGTCGCTGAAAAAATGGACTAGGCCGGAGCCCCTGAGTGGATGAGCGGGAGTTTTGAGCAAGGTTAAGCCGAAGCCGCTAAGTTGATGAGCTGAGTTCCGGAGCCGCAATTGTTCGAATCTGTTTGCCGATCCAGAGCGTCCCAATGCTGAAAGTCTGTTGTCCCACAAGTGCTAACTGCCGTACTAGAGGGAAGCCCAAAGAAGTTTAGAGTGTTGGAGTGCTGTCTCTCAGAAGATGGAATGTTGACATTGATCCCATAGCTGAAAGCCCTTATATAGCAAGACGGAAAAGTGCAACAACTGGTACGAAAGACATTTCCTTGAAGCATTTTTTTGAGAAAAATAAAATTTCTGTAACTATCAAGATTTCTTTTATAATTTTAGTATATATATATAAAACTGCATATTTTCATGGATAATGTAGATATTGTTGAATAGTTTTAAAAAGAATAAGTTAACTCCTCCCGAAAACTAGTTATAACCGAAATAGTTTTACTACCAGCCTTTCCTCTTTTCCGTCTCGCTTTCACCCCTGACTGATCCACGAGTCTGGCGGCAATACCGGTGGGCGTTCCAGGGATTTGGTCCGAATTTTGATTTGAATTTATAAACTCTTAAGTTCGCTTTTAGTACAGTTGTAAAAGAATAATTTACCCTGATTTTTCATTGTTTCTACTATATTCTAAGATATAATGTTGTAAGATAAGCCTTTAATTTTTAATCGATCGTGTTTGCAGGATTCAGAGAATATATTGTGATCTATATTTTTTTATTGATTTTAGTAGATTTTAAGATAAGTGTGCCTTTTATTCTTAATTGTTTTTTCTGGATTTGGAAGAATAGAATATTGAGCCTTAGATTTTTAATTGCATTTTATTGAAAAGATAATTTTGTGATGGTAAATTTTAAACGTTAAATAACTTACAATTTGGAAATATGTGATATCTACTTGAATAGCATTTGGAAATGTTTTGAGTGTGTTTCTGTTTGAAAATTTGAGTTTCAATAAAATTGGTTGTAAATGGTAAATGTTTTAAGTAATTCCTTTGTTGAACCTGGGTAACTCTGTTACCAAAGTTAATTTATTGATCACAACATAATCAAAGTTTTAAGGGTGACAGTACAGTAATAATAAAAAGTGTCAATTTATCAAACAATTAAAGAACTAATTTCTTATTCCTGTCATAATGAAAAGAGCGGATTTATAGAAAATGTTCTAAGAAATTGAAGAAACATACAAGCATGTAACCTTTTTTTGGAATGAAGTATTCACTTTTCATTAATTTGATAAGATAAATTTTTTTCTCCCAAAATTCATGATCTAAATTCCTTTTTTCTTTGTCATTTTTTGGCGTTTATATTCTAGTTTTCACAAAATAACATAGTTTTTTTTAACAAATTTTACAACGATACAACGGATGGCGATTTAGAAGTTAGGAAATCACGATTTAACAACTATTTAGAATTGCTCAAAACAAAAAAAAAGGTAAAACTGAAAACTTATAATAAACTTGGTACAAAACATGGCACTTTAAAACAACTGTACACAAGGAATGATTTTACTGTCTGTAAGGAAGTTTTTATTTCAGAGAATGAAATAATTGTAAAAAATATAGTAAAAGTGTAATTGTAGACGGAAGTGCAACTCGAGTCGTTGCAAATGTAAAAAGTAAAAAAAACTTTGTAATTCCAAATGTCACTTTAGCGTTCCCTGACAAAATAAGTAATTAGTTTAAAAGAAACGTAATATTTTAGTTCAAAGTAGTTATGTATTTCTATTTTTTTTTAAAGTGATGTGATGAAAATTAAAGTAATATCCTACACTAATGGTTTTCTTTAAGTGCCCCTGCCCGATATACCCTACCCGGTATACCTTACCATTTACCCGGATGCTGTTGTTTTTTTTTAGGTTAAGTGCCTCTACCCGGTATAGGCTGTACCAGCTATAACCAAACCATAAGCTGTTTCAGCATACTTCTCAGTGTCTGCAAATGCAGTTAAAAATTTCCTCCCGCATTGTAAGTCACACCGAATGCAATACGAGTTTGCGATTTTGACCAAAATAAGTGGTCATTTTTAATTTTGACAATTTGTATTCATAATAACCGGATTTATCACTCACTCTAACCGTAACACATATACAAAGTGGCACACCCATTTGTCTCAATGCTATAAAAACCGTTTAATCGCATTTACTAAACTAGGTTATTATTAATAGGTTATTATTAATAATAACCAAAAAAAGCGGTCATTATTAATAATGATCGGTAATTATTAACAATAACCGGATTTTTCACTTTTGCCGTAAGTTATACATATGACAAACAATTCAAACCCTAAAAAAACATGCGTACATGGATGCAAGAAACTGTGCGGTCAAATTTTTGCGTGAAATTGAAAATACGTAAAATCTACTTATTAACTGAGTAATATAAGTTTTGAGCAGTTTATTTTTTTGGCATTGCTTTTTAAGCTTTTTATTTTTCTGACCATTACTTTTCATGCTTCTTTCAAAATTCGCCTAAGTGCTGTAAAAGAATGTGTTTTTAATGAAACATAACTGACCTCTGTGTTATAAAGTGACAAAGTAAAAGTAATTTACCTGTGTCAATGGAAATACTACTGTATTACAATAGAATAAAATGACTAGAGTACAAAGTAACCTAAAAAGAGATTAAAATATAATTAAAGAAAAATACTCAAATGGTGCATTTTATTAAATAATCTATTCAAAAATAATTTTTTTTATATACTTTCATTTATTAATTTAATATGTTATAAGCATTAGTCTTTTTACTACATTTCATTAAGCGTTTATTTTGTATATCACCATTATCGAAACAACATGGCCAAATAAATATTTTTTTTTAATTTGGTGCATAAATTAAAACTTTAAAAAGTTTTGAAAGAAAGAAATGCGAATTTTAATTTTGAATGGAGAGCAAATTTTGCAAGTTTATACATTACGTGCAAGTTACTATTTTGCAATTCCCATCCTTAATAATCATTCTGAGATTCCTTGAAGAAAATAAATTTCAAAACTTGCGTTTCAAAGAGTGGCAAATTAATATTTGAATGATAAAACGAAAAGTAAATGTTATCAAAATCTGACGAACTATTAGCGGAATCAGTCAGAAAAAAATTGGAATTAAAATTTAAAAGCAGCTTATCAGATGAATTAAAAGAGAGTCGTTTGTGGATTCGGATGATTTCGACGCCATCTTCCTTCTGAGTGTCACTAAATGCCAGATCTTTGACCAAGTCTTTAACCAAATCTTGAATCTTTGACTTTGATTGTCAAATCTTGACTTAAAAGGAAATGTATAAATCAGGAAAAACCTTTACGACAAACCAATTAAATTAAATACTAATTTAATTTAATTGGTTTGTTTTTATTTTTATTAGTGCTTTTTTCGATGTTAACAAAACTCATCTGATACAAGCAACTTACTTGTAACAACTTGCTGCAAAGCCCTGTGATCAGTATCAACTTTTTGTGGCAAAATTCGATATTTAATGATTTAAATAAACAATTTTGTTCTTTTAACTGCTTAATTAATTGCTCGCTCACCGTTCTAGTGCTGCGAAAAGGGACTTTCTTTTTATTTGCCCGTACCTTACTTGGGCTGTATATATTTTTTTACACCAAATCATTGCCTTGCCCGATTCTTTCACATTTTTCTTTTTACTTTGCAGTGTTTCTAATGTTGTTTATTTTTACAGCCACTTGCCAATGCAAAGCGTGTCTGCTTGGGAAACCATGCGAATTTAAGGTAGAGGGTGCTTTTCTCGTTTTTCAGTGGCGCCATCTATAGCCAAGAATACAATTTCAGCCATACACATCATAGCACGTTTTACAGTGAGGACCCATACATACATCCATTCATTCCTCTACAGAGCAAAATTTTGACCCCAATCAGAGAACGATCTATCAGTACTCCTAGAGGTATTGATTTGATATGGAAACTTAGAGGACTTTGAGACCCTTACAGATTTAAGGTGCACCAGTCACCATTTAATACACAGCGGGATTCGAACTCCCGTTCCCCCAAACACGAGTCTAAAGTCCTACCAACCAGGCAATCCCGGCCTCCTATTTTATTACAGATGTATCTAGTAATCCAAGTAAATTGGATCGCGAAACTATTTTCAGAGCAGGTTATTACCGATTTTCATCTGGTAGGAAAAACGAAACTGTAAAGTAGTTAATCTGCATTGAATATCGCATTTGTAAGGAGAGAATTTGCAATTTACTATCAAATAATTTGTGAATTGCATCACAAAAAACATGTGCGATGTTCTTTGGTTATGTTTTTTTTAATTTTTTTTAAGGCTGGATTTAAGGAAGCGTAGGACAGACTTCCGTTAGATATCGGGCAGCTTACTTCCAGCCATGTGAGTCACACAAGGATGATGTAATTATTACTTTGTAATGAAAATTTTTAGATAGGAAATTGGTTCGTCTATTAATTTCAAGTCAATTACATCATGGTTTCCTTCATTAGCGTTCTGAAACAAGCCCATTCCATCATTTAGTATTGTCACAATTAAATGCATTAAGAGATGTAAAAGAATCGAGCAGTTCTAATAATTTTTTTGCTACCATAAGTCTTGATGTCACTTACGGTAGTAACTTCCATTAATTTAAAAAAAATTTATTAAAAACGTCACTTTTTAATATTTTTAAAAAAATAAATTCCTAAAACTTTTTAAAAATTAGATTTAGAGTAAATGATGATACAAAGACTTACTTTCACAAAAAAATTATTAGAACTGCTCGAATTTTATTAACTTCTTAATGTTGTTTTTTTCTCAAAGTTTGCGGATACATCAATCGTAAATGGCGGAATTGCCCTATCTTATCATTAATTTGGCTTTAAATTAATTGAATGCTCATTTAAGCAGAAGTCGCAGCAAAAATTCAAACAGAGTAACAAATTTTTAATTTTTTTTCTTTCACTTCTGTATTTTTTTTCTGTAATAATAGCTCATACAAGTTGTTTGCTATTAAGTATAGCTATTTCTGAATCTTTTAAATATTTGTATTTAATAATCCTATACGTATTTTTTAATTTAAATAAAGAAAAAAAATTCTAATTCATATGCAATATTTAATACGTTGCAGAAGCATTTGTAGAGCTTTTGTTTGTAAATCCCTGACATTAACTAAACTTAATATATGTTTGAAATAATTGTTTTAAAGTCTTGTAGTTTTTTGTGGTACTTACCAAAATTTAATGAAATGTAGGAAAGGAATTTCAGGGCATTCAAAAAGAAACATTTCTGTTTTGTTTTGTCAATAAAGCTAAGAAGTGAAAATGAAACCATTACTGTCGAAAAAACTATAGTGTCCTTTGAGAAACGGATAATCGTAATTATTTGTTTATTTGTTGACTAATTAAGGGAATAAATCTCTTAGAAATTTACAGATTACGATGTTTGTAAGATGAAAAACTCTGGCTCGAAAATTAATGTCTTTGACTAGTAGTTTAAAAAATTTTTCGTTAAGTCTTGAAAAAATTCAAGAATATGAGTTAAAATCAGTAGTTAATCACGGTGTGTCTTATTTACGTATAGAATTTATTTATTTCAGGGTTAAGATTGTTGATTTTTTCAGAATCTACCCTGTGTCTGGCTATCTTTATCCTATGAGAAAAGTTTTCTTCAATTCTGGTTTTACAACCTTAGTAAGCATTACATTAAAACCAGAACTTTTTCTTACTTATGATATAGTCCCTACTAAAAAAAACTAGATATTTCGAATCTTTTATATCTGTACTACATTGAAAATAAATCGAATAATGAGTTTTATACCAGCCATTTAAATCGAGAGCTTTCTTGTAGAAATGTATGAATATTCTCTAAAAAAAATTTTATTGTGAAATGTATTCGTAGTTTTCGGGATGTGTTTGAAATCAAATTTAGCATTACAGTTTAAATTGAACTGTCAATGTATCACATTTAATTTTTTTAAAAAAGCAATCTATGCAAAAGTAAACAAATAGCAATAAAAACGTTAGCATTTTGATTTAGTATTGTACAAAAAATTCTTCTACCTACTTTTTTTGCTATTAATATGCGTTTGTGTAATCAAACGATTTTTGAATTTTTCTTACTGAATGTGTAACAAACTTAAGTTAAAGTTCTAGTATTTTATACTGCTGTTCAACGCTTCAAAAGATATAAAAATAGTTATATCACTTCTCAATATCATATTTTTAAAGTTAATAGAAAAATATTTGAAATGTGTCTGTTGTAAACTTACCTATGGAATGACAGTTTTAAAGACTGCTTATGGTTGCAAAAGAATACTTTCTTTAACCCGAAACTTTATTTTTTGGAATACATTTAAATGTACTTCAAAATCTTGATTTTTAATGAAATACAACGTGATTTAACTGGTACAATACGCTTTTACTACTTATTCAATTTATAGATAAAAAATAATAACTGCAAGTAATAGAAATAGTTAGCAGAAAACTATAATTAGGAAAAATGGATTTAAAAATGTACGCATATGTGTTATTTTTAAATTTGCTCAATTAGTTTCAGAATGAGGTAACATTCTCGTAACGTGAAAAAAAGTTTTCAGAAAGTCTTGCTTTATTAAGAGATTATCTTAATCTTTTCATAAATAAAGCATAAATTCCTATTCCCCCCCCCCCGTCTGCATTCATAATTTAGTGCGTGACAATATAACATCGCAATTAATTTTAGCAATTAAAACTGATTTATTGTTTAGATTTGCTTTTTACATAAAACTGATTTCTTTTTATTTTGAAAATGCTGAAATTTAATTATGAAAATAGCAATAATAAAAACGTCATTCGTTTTTTAAAAATTCTCATTTTGAAAGTGGTTTTATTTCTTTAAAAAATATTTTCTTAACATGTACTGATGATATTGTTAAGTAGTTAAAAAAATCATCAGATTTTTTTTATTTTTAAATGTTGCAGTTGAGTTACTACTAATGAAGGAGACGGAGAATCTGGATTTGGAAAAGACTATGCTTGGAACAAGGAGGAAAAGATATCCAAGCAAAGAATTTCTATGATACGAGTAATTTCTCTCTTTTTCATTAAAATATAATATATATCTATATTTTGATGACACACAATTTTATGTATAGATTAAAATTCACTTTTAAAATAAAGTTTGATTTAATAGATATAGAAACCTGTAGACTGTGATAAAGGATATTTTTTTTTAAAAAAAAAAGAATATTTACTTATAGAAATTATAACAAAATATATTTTCATGAGAATTATTTTAATACCTTAAAATTATAACGATCAAATAATTATAGTTTAAAATTTTGACATGTGATCTAATCCAGAATTCTGAATTTAGAAAAATATTTCTTTTATTTCCCAATTTATGTAGGCCGTATTTTAAGGTGGATCAATATCAATCAATTTAAAACTAAAAAAAAATCCATGAAAACCAATTCAATGCATTGAAATGCAAAAATGATGCTTTAAAAGAAAAAGAATGCTTTTAAAAATATAATTTTAATTTTATTGCGTCTTTTATCTAAAATAAAACAATCGGAGAAAATAATCTTATATTGTAACTTAAATCACTCCTAATAAAATTGCTTTAAATGTAACAATGACGGTAGAAAACCAAGAAAAAATGCGGTAAAATACCGAATCCCAATTAAAGAAACAAATTCTATTTTATTGATATGTGATCACCCATTTCAAGGTAAATAATATTTTAAATTATAAAATATATCCCTTTGCAAATAAGAATCTTTAATATTCCCATGTAATACATTGAAATGCAAAATTGATATTTTTTAAGAAAAAACCATTTCCTTTATTGAAAATAACATTTAAAATGCACAATTTTGCATTAAGTCATTATTACTTTGTCAAATATTTGCATTTACTTTTAACAATTCTATTAGTTTTAAGAGTTAAAGCAATTTAAGGTTATCGATATAAAATTATCTATGCACAAGAATTTAGACACATACTTTATCTAAGTGCAAAAACAATGAAAAATAAGTATTTCATCTAAATGATTTAAATAGCAAACTTTATCTAAATCGTAAAGCTATCGGAAAACAATTTTTCTTTTACACCGCAATAAAAATTTACCATCGGAAAAAGAAGAAAAAAACATTATATAATAGCAAAGACTTACCTACAACCTCCTGAATCACACATCTTGAACGAACTATGGAACTGAGAAAAATAATGACCAGTCCACAACTTCCAGTTCCAGTCCGGAAGAAGGTGTGATCGGTAGTCTCAGACGAAATTTTAAATTTTAATGACATGACTAATAGCTCTGCTTCCTTTGTCTGTCTCTGATTGCCTTACTGTTTTTTTTCTCGTAAACACTAACACTTGTTGTTTCTGGACAATTTCGTTGAAATCCCCCAAAAAATGGAAGTGATATTAGTTCGATGATCAGAACTTCATAAGCAATAAAATATACGAAATGCTTGATATTATATCTGTAATTTTTTCTCTAATGCGGAGGCAAATAAGAGTTTTAAGTTAACGAGAAAAATCAAGTTTGAAATTGTATTATGGATTAAATAGATATGGTTTGGTCTTTCCAGGCAAATCAGTATCACTGTTTATTAATTTACTCAGTTGTTAAATAATTGTAAAATTTTTAAATTGTATTCTCTTAAGTAACGGTATTATGATGTTTGTACCTCCTTGATTATTCAAAGTCATTATTTATTTATTTACTAGATCAGGGATGGGCAAACTTTTTTGGTCGAGGGCCAAAAATCGAGAAAAAAAATGTTTGGTGGGTCAAGTAAAAACTTCAAAATTTAAAAAAGAAAGGAAAAAAAAATTTAAAAAAAGCGATATTCAAGTTTTAATTTAAATATTTCGCAAAATGAATGAAATTGCGATTTCACTTTTAAAAGTTCCTTATATTGAGGTTTAAAGTGAGATGTGCTTATTTTAAGGATTATGCTTTTCTGTTAGTCTACTTCTGAAATGATATTTTCTAAGGTTCATAGTTAAAAACTCTTGTTCACATATATAAGATTAAGCAAACATAGCACTGATTTTCAGGGCATGAAATATTAAATTTTGGAAACTAGCTTTTGGTAATGATTTGTAAAACTCAAGCTTTGGCATATTTAGAAACAACTGCTTCAGATGATTGTTAGATTGACCGCTCGTTGGAGCTTAAAATGTTCAGTCTGCCACATGTGAAGTACAATTTACCTATATTAGATTCAATATATCTGCTCCTCGAGAAAGACAAACGCTCGTTGGAGTTAATCTACGGCTATTCTACAAAGAATTCCTACTTTCAACATTTTACCAATTGAAGCTGTCTGTGCTAACTATTTCCATCAATTTATGTTTTGTAGAACAAAAATAGAGAAAGTAAAAAGATCATCAGTACTTTGTTAAAAATGGATGAACAGAAATAATTTTAAACATGGTCGAAAAGAAAATGGATGTATATTGTTTATATTTACCACTGATCGGCAAATTAAAATTCTATCCGCGGGCCGGATAAAACCTTCCGGCGCTCCACAGTTGGTCCGCGGGTCGTAGTTTGCCCATCCCTGTACTAGATTATACATTTACTAGGAGATTGCCTAATTCTCAATAACTCAATTTCGAAAAAATGTCCTTTTACCTCATGCCTAAATACAACGGAAATATAAATCCTTAAAGAGTTTCTCGCTTTAAATACATTTGTTAAATTTGATAAATAAATAGCTGAGAAAAATAATTTATAAAATTTTCTTTGATTAAATAAATTTAATCATTCTAGGCAAAAACATTTTGGTTCTCACAATTACATAATACACAGTAAGAAACCTAACAAAAAAAATTATTAAAGCTTTAAACTTTTGACCACGCAATTGCCTAATTCTTACAGCCTCTTTAGTTTAAAACGTCTAAAACCGAATCGGGCTCTCCGGGGCAGAGCGGAATCTCAATTCTGCCGAACGCTCTGGAAGGTGGAAGTTGCTGGTTCGATTCCCTAGCCCAGGTTGTATCCTTGTGCTGTCTTTCTCTTATGCATGTCCCTTATGCATTATTCTTTATACAAGGTCTTATAAACTAATCTTCAAATTGAACACTCCAGCACAAATATATATGTAAATGATGGAATAATGATATATAAATGGAACCGGATTTGGTGGTAAATAAAAATACGTTATGTCAGGGATTTAAAAATTTCTCATATTCAGTGCAACTTAGTACGGGCTCATCAGCTGAACTTGAGGTACATAAGTAGGTTCTTCATTTACGTCGCACTAGAACTGCACAATGGGCTACTTGCGACTGTCTGAGAAACATCCCTGATTGTTATCCAAAGACACGCCGTCACAATTTTAATCCTCTGCAGAGGGATGGAACCTCAGCGTTGGTAACCCTACGACCTGTACGAAGTTGAGCACTTTATGGTAGAACAGTTTAATGAGGACCAATACTTTTGGTTCCTTCTCAGGCTGATCAATGAAGTCACCCACCCGCAAGCTGACAACAGCCTGTGATGCCTGACTTCGGTGATCTGCTTAGAACTGAGTCAAAACAACCACAGCGGGACCATCATCTGCTTAAAAAGGCATTTTTATTCGTTTGAGAAGAAAGTATAAAAGAACTTTTGGTTCCAATAAAAGAGCATTATCAAATTAATTTCTATTTTATTAGATAGAAAAAGATGCGTTCATCGTAAAACATAACTCCTATTTTTAAGAACTTTTAATAATTCGGTTCGATTGAAGAGTAATTCTGGTGATAATTTATTAATCAGTTCGAGAAAATTCAACCATTAAGATATAGTTTGTTGAATGTAGAGTCCCTGTATCTAACGCAGTTAAAGTGTTACAACATACGAGCAACAATCTGTGATTGGCTAAAAACAAACATTTACCGAAAAAAAAACGTAACAAAAATTTCCTCTTAAGATTAGCATGGAGTGATTGATAACTAATATTTGTATAGCAGATTTTAAACATTGCAAAAATTATGCTTAAATATTCACAGTGACTATTGTATTAAAAAATAAAAATAAATTAACATATAGTTTATGAAGCAGTTAATTTTTTAACACTATGATACCATTGTTTGACACTTTAAGTTATTTATGCTATTACATGCCGAAAGGAAGAAAAAAAAAAGTTAATTTGCCATAGAACGTCTATTTTCTAACACTTTTACCACTTAATTTCTTAGGCTGTAATTTTTATTAGAAGGTTTTGTATACAAATTGAAAATAAAGTTGCAGTTTTATATTTAATGACTTATATTTTATATTTGGTGACTTTTCAAACAAATAAATAAAAAAAGATAGCTACATTTAAATAAATAATCCCAAGACACAGACAAAATAAATAAGTTCGAACAATTATAATAAATTCGACAGTGGCCAAATTATTTCCTCGCCAGTCACATCAGCTCAACCTGATACCCTGGAATCTTGTTGTATTCATATGTATGCTGATTCCTTTGTTAACGAAATTAGTTCCTCACTACCTCTCCATAGCGCGTGGGAATACATTTTATCCTGATTTGCCTCTCTCGACCATTGTGGTTTTTCTAATTCCGTTTTTTCATCTTTTCTCTCTTTCCTCAGCGGATATTCTAGTTTTGTTCCTCACATCTATTTTTATATTTTTCGTTGGCAACTTCACGTTTTATATTCCAAATCACTTTTGTTTCTTCTCATTCACGTTTGGCAAGTCTTGAAAAATGGGTGTCTGTTTTTGAGTACATGAAACATGTCGACTGTTATTTTTAATTTGAATATTTTTGAAGCGAATGAAGTTTTTAATCAAGTAGTAGCTATATTTAGTTGAAATGATTTTAATTATTTTCTTAACCCGTGTAAAGAAAGCAAAGTTTAAGAGAAACCATCATCAAGACACTTTGACGCGTTTCTCGTCCACTTAAAGCTATTTGAAGTAAATATCTAACTACATTACATACAAGGACTCTAGAAGAATACTGAGTTTAATGACACAAATGTCAGAAACGGCTATATAGTCTTGAAGTTAAATATGGCATCACACACAAAATTAATATTAATTCATTTGATGCTCGTAAATAATCCATTTAAAAATACAAAAAAAGACCAACTTATAGGAAAAAATTTATTATTTTCAAAAATATTGCATTTTCAAAATATACAGGTTAAATCGTTACACATTTTGACACAAAAACAAATGAACAAATAAAAGTTAAAAACAAAATTTTATCTTTATTTTTAAGTGTTTCACCAGAAAAGCTTGCATTTTCGGTTTTTTAGTAATAATAAAGTTGAGCAAAAAATTTAGTTTGATTTGTTAAACTTGCAATTTTTAATGAATGCCACAAATTCCTTTTCTTTTTTCAAATTTAATTATGTTAAAACATCAATTTTTTATGATATATTCCTGTTGTCACCAGAATCAACGATTAATTAAATGCCATAGGAAAATAATTCAAAAAGTCTTGCCGGAAAACTTCATGCTTCATTCTAAAATATTTTTGAAGCAAATTTGGGATACATTTGAAGCAAATTTGGGAAGCAATGAAAAATATTAAAAGATAAATTATAAATTATTCGTTAATATTTTTCATTACGTCCCAAGTTTGCGTCAAATATTTTAGATTTTTTAAAAAGGAACAAAAGTTTTCAGGCAGGAATTTTCAAGTTATTTTCCCATGGCATTTAATACAAGGAAAATTTACACAAGAAAAAATATTCCTACATATATATTCACTAAAATGTAGTTCATTAAATTTATATATTCACTACAATACAGTTATAGCCACAATATATGTAATATATAGTGGCTGAATCTAAATTAATTCCTTAATCAGATATTAAACTTAATACTTTTTTGAGACAACCTAATGCAATTGTGTTACTATAAATTAAATCTATCATTAAATCAAACACATAAAAACAAAAAATTAGTTTCTGATAGATTTTAATGCATTTTTAGAGCAGTTAATAGGAAATTAATGAAGATTTTTTTATTTTTGATACTTTTGGAGATTATGATACATCCAAAGTATTTTGTCTCTTAAGAAACTGAAAACAAGGAAAACTATAAAATTTTGAACCTGTGAGGTTTATTTTTCGAAACAAGGTTTTTTCTAGAGCATACTTATTTCGAAAATGCAAGTTTTTTAAGCAAAATATTATTTTGATTTTAACGATAAAATTTATAAGTTTGAGGAAAATTAAACTGGTTAATATTTGAATCGCTGCATGCAGAAAATACTTCAGTTCTACACACTGCTTTTAAAGAATTTTTTTTCCCTTCTTTTTTCCCTTTTCAATCAGTGTGGAAATATGAAGAAAAGGAATTTAACTTATGGTTTAGTTCATAGACTATGAAATTGGTCCAAGCACTAAGAAGTTTTACTTTTTTTTCGTATTTTCAAGCTGACTGGAGAATTAAAAAAAAAAGCTATTTTTTGCATAGTTTTTGCCAAAAATAGATTAGTAAGACCGAAACCCATTTTGCTCGCAGCGATTCATTTCAAAAGTATGACATTAGAAAGAAAATTTTTGATTAAAAACAATTTAAGCATTGAACAAATTCAGATTTAAGGTTACGTTAAAGTTTAGTAAACCTTCGATTTTTTTAAAAAATTCTCTTAGTATTTCCTAATTTTACAAATTGCGTTGAATTGAAGACTGATCAAAATTCTTTACATATCGTCGTATTTTGCAAATTTTCAGAGGGTACAATGATGTTTAAAAACTCAAAAATATTTTTGTATGCAAGGTATTTAACACTCTTTTTTTTAAATTCAGTGGCATTTCCAGGAAACTAAAATTATATTTTACATTATAGGACAATTTATGTTTTTCTCTTAAATATCTTCTAAATTCTGCAAATTCGTATATTTTATTACACATTTAATTCAAAATTAAAATAAAATTTAATTTTTTTTGTATGTTTAGGATTTTCTTAATGCATGTTCAAACTTTCCTCAATCAAATCAATAAATCTAGCACAAATTTCTAGTTTATTTCATACTCAGCAGTACCATATCAAATGAATAAAACTTAAAGTCTAAAAAAATCAAACATTTATGTTGTTATTTTAATACTTATGTACAAATATAGTAGACTTTATTATACAAAATTATCAACACTTTGGTAACATATTCTTTGGTCAGTCAAGTGATTTTCTTCAATCAAAAAGTATAAAAAATATTATACTTTGAGACATTATTTACTTTACAATGCAGCAAGATACTATTTTTTTTCCGCCAGGAAAAAAAATGTTAGTTGCGTCACTTCCTAAAGTCTTGTAACTGTCCTGCTTTTAAGCAAGAGGCGCAGCAGTATCTGCCATAAATTTTGTTATTGCAGTAATTATTTGCAATGATCATCTGACAGTTAGAAAAATGAGGATTGTCAACACAGCTTGGATCTTCAACAGTTAAGTCTAAAAGAATAAGTTGATGGAATCAGTTAAAAAAAATCGAACAATTAGAATCATTTTTATTATTAGCTAAACAGATAACACAACAAAACTTATAGTAAAAGAATGTAAAACATTTCACTAATATCTCTGAAATTTAAGGAAACTCATTAAATGTTTAATTTTTATTGTCGTCACTCTGTGGATAGAATACTCGTGTACCAGGTTCGAACCTCAACAATGGCTAGTCGATACAAATTCTGTTCTCAGCTAACACCAACCACAGTGTTAGGTAAAAATATCATCAGTGGTAGATAGGTGAAGGATTTGAATCCCCCTCATGCCACGAAAAACCGTAAAAGGTTTTCTTCTCTACGTAATGTGACTTTAAGCTCCATCAAAAAGCAAGGAAGGTAGTTTGTTGAAATGCTGGACAAAGAAGTTTCCTTGTTGGGTTTAAAATTACCAGGCTCCGGATTTTCAAAATTGAGAGTCGTAAATCCAAAGATGGATGGGCTGTCCAACTCAGGTATTATAAAATAAAATAAAACCTTCGCTGTCGTCTTTTGTTGATACTCAATAGGAATTAGTGACAGAAAGCAGCTATATGATCTCAAAGTGTAATTTTTCTTATTAGAAATCTACAAGGAGTGCAATTGGTATTTCACCTAGAATTGACTTCGTACTTGAAACAAAGTACTCTGAAAATACGAATTTTAAAATTACAGGCATCAACAGTTTAAATCTTTGAATATTTCTTCTGATCACAGTTAGCTTTTTTATTTTACTGAGTTGCTACATTTCAAAATACCAAATCGAGACATAATACATAGACGTTCTCATGAAGTTAAATATAATGTGTTCTTCTGTTTTATTAGTATGAGGTACAATTTTTGAGAATTTAACGTTTGTAACTTGAACTTGAAGAATTGTTTGTAAATTGAAATTCATAAATCTGGGACGTTTTCTTTTTGATATATTGTATACAGTTATGTATTAGACAAAAAATTACAGTACAACTATGACACCGTTAATTTGTTAGGGTTCTTCTCTGTCAAATTATTTATTTAAAAACGTGCGTTTGGTCTTAGTCTGTATCAAACATTTTATAATTTCAATAAACAGAAGCAGTATAATTTCAATAAACAGAAGCAGACACTAAGCAAAAATAGAAGCTTTTATGTGTATTGAATCTCTTTAACATCATTATCGTGCATATTTCGCATTTTAGTTTTAAGAGAAGAAAAAAACCTTGCAAGGCAATTTTTGAAAATAACGATCTTTAGATTGCATTGGGGAGGTTGCTGAATTTAATGGCAAAATGGTCAGAATTTGGCAATGCTAAACGGAATTGACTTCAAGCTTTTTAGCTAAGATGAAAAGACAGTGGCTGAATTAAATCTGACACTTACTAGATTGCATATTAAAAATACAGCTTTTTTAAAATTTCTCAGAAACTGTTAGACCAATGTCGCTCAAATTTTGAATTTTACTACGTACGATTACATTCGTTAAAATAATGTAAAAAAATTATACCTTACGACTATTATTAAATTAAGTAATAAAAAGTAATAAATATTTACTAAAAAAATATTTCTTGCATGGAATTATCTTTAGATAAACGAATATTATAATTGTGTATAATAATTTCTAAATTCGCTTGAAAAGTTCTCGAGATACGACGAAATACGCAAAAAGTAAAATTAAATTTCAGTGGGTTCAAACTTCGGATTGCTCTTCTGACCAAACTATTGGGACCGTATTTCCCAGATTGCGGCTACCCCCTACTTTTTGGAAGTCAGAAATCCAAATTCATCTAAAAAAAATTTATGTTTATTCAGAGAGCTAATTTTGTTATCTAAAACATTGTCTGTACTAATTAATTAGCATATTTCAGGCCCCCTCTTTAAACCATTATTATTGAGTTCTAGCACGGAAAAATCTGATCTTAAGATCAAAAGTTATTCAGGATAGTAAGTTAATTTTTTGGGTATTGCACATACGAAAAACAAACTTCATCACTTGTTAAAAGAAAACCATCAAACAGCTAATAAATTCACTTACCAATGACTG
Source organism: Parasteatoda tepidariorum (assembly GCF_043381705.1). NCBI lineage: Eukaryota > Metazoa > Arthropoda > Arachnida > Araneae > Theridiidae > Parasteatoda > Parasteatoda tepidariorum. The sequence continues at coordinate 73,520,534 of NC_092204.1, forward strand.
TTATGGATACAGAAGATGTGGCTACATTATTGTTATATTCTGCAGTGCATTTATATTCACCGCTGTCTTCTTTTTGTGCTTTAGTGATAAATAGTGTGTTGTTTGAAAGTAATCTTTTGCGATCGTTCTCCACTATAATATCATTTCCATGGCTCCAAGTAACTTTTTTTACTGATTGCGGACCCTTTACAATGCAGTCAATCTGGAGAGGTGAACCAACTGTTGGATTGTTAGTAACTAAGCTGACCCTAGTTTCCAGTGGTTCTAAAAAAATAAACAATGAATTACACTATTATGATTATTTAAAATATAACATCATTAAAATATAAATCATAATGCATTTCGATTGTTGAAGATCAGCTATGGGAAACATTTAAGAGATTATAATTTTTATTTCTTGAAAATCATAAAGTAAATTAAAAATAAAAAACCCTTCAATGAGAATACTCAATTTTCGATTAAAATCTGTATAAATTGGACTAATATAGATGCGTTACTACACATATTATTGGAACCTATCAACTGTTGGATAAAAATTTTGGGCCATTTAAAAAAATAATTATTTTAATTGTAGTTAAGACTTTCTAATTTTCAGGACATCCTAAAATACAGAATGCACATTCATTTACCAATCTCTCAATTTTATTTACCACTTATCTTTACGACTTATATTTATGCAATAACATGCGAGTTTTGAAAATGTAGGTGAGGAAAGAATAAAATGAAGATAATTAAAGTAGTGATAAGTATTTTTAAGCAATTTCTATCTTTATAGTGTTGAATATTTTTTTTCTTCATTAATTTTTTTTTAAATTTCACTTTTAAAAAAAATAGACATTGGTTTAGCGTTTGGGGAGAACAGCTATGTTTTTGAAGATCATATCACTCTATACACAGTCTTATGCTTCCTATTTCACGTCATGTAAAATTAAAAATACAATCGAGAGATTTGGCGCTTTTACGTGCGTTAATTCTTCACAACGCTACCACAGAACATCTCGGTTCTCTACAAATTTTAAACAGATACGTACGGAAGCCTGTGGATTGCTACGGGGAAAAGATAAATTTCTCTAATTTTTTATCAATATACAGGTGTACCGTATTATTTAAACTGCTAAATAACCACCATGTCGTTTTTTCTTAAGATTCTATTTGTTTCAACTTTCTATCTTTAAAGAATGGGGAGGATGTAAATTACATGACTCACATAATGAATCATCTCAAATGATGAATCATCTCACAAAATTATCAGAAACGGATAAAACCGAGACACTTTCTTCATCAATATATTTTTCTCCTTCAATAATCATTTCCTGATGGGGAGTTTTTTTTTTTCTCCTGTGCATGTGATATTTCACACTATCATTTACACATTATCAATGTTGCCCTTGAAAAAAAATTTGAGATTCGAAATGTACAACATTTTCTCTAACCCGAATACGTAAAATCATAGATTTTCAAGGTTAGAACCACAAATTTAAAATATAATCGAATTGCGAAACTGTATTTATAATTGTGCTGTAATTAGTTATAAATGAAACATAAAAAACTTTATCTAAATCCTCTTGCAAAAAATATATAGATACTAAGATTTTGTTTGTTTTGTTTAATATATATAATTTGTGAAAACTTTCATCCTATTCCTACTTCGAAAGGGAATTGCTAAATCAAATTACTTTTATTACATTCCGTTTTAATCTCGATGCCCAGTTATATAAATTTCAGTACTGTAAAGTCAGTATATGTACAGAGTGTTTCATAAAGGACATCTCGTATAGGGGCATTCTTTACTACAAGTTAATAATATTCGAAAATAATCAATCCTTGATTTTTTTTTTTCATCATACTCCCTTTACATTTTTATATACACCTTCGTACTTTAAAGTTTCTAAATATTACAGTATATACGCAGTATGGCAAAATGTATCGTAAAAGTATAAAACCCAAAAATAGCAACGGCGGGAGCGTCGCTAAAAATGTAGAGAGAAAAGAATGAAGTATGACTGGTTTTACCATATGGATATTGAGATGGTGGCGGTAAAGGTGTGACAGCATTGAAGGGAGTTAAAGGTTCCGAATCTCTGGAATCGCTATCTTCTGGTAAGTAAGGCGCACCAAACTCCGGTTGCAGTTCAATAATTAATGTCACCTTATAGACAGCACCTGAACCTATTCCATTGTGCGCATGGCACGAATATTCACCCCTATCCTCATAAACTACAGATCTTATAAGCAAAGCAAAATCGGGTAATTGCTCGTAACGGCGACTTGACAGTGGCAGCATTGTAGTGTCACGCCACCAAGTAACTGTAGGTCTTGGCCACCCGATGGCATTACAGGGCAGTTCAGCTGGTTCTCCGATATGCCCTTCCGTTACATTCACACCAGGCAAGATTTTGGCAGGTTCTGTGTTAAAGAAACAAACATGCAAGAATTGTTAGTATAAACGGGCATGCTGTTAACATAAAGTTAGTTATTGTATGATTTAATACTAAAAGAATAATCTAGAGTGCCTAAAAAAACACATGCTAAATATTTTGGTTACTTTATAAAAGTTCCCTCCTATGAGTTATATTTAGAATAGCTTTTTTTTAATTAAAAAATCTTAATATTTGAATTTTAGAATAAGAAAAATTATTAAAAGAACAACATGTTAAGGAATGTTAAAATATTTCTTAAGGAATTCCGGAAACATGCATTTTACTTACACTAAAATTTATTATTTTTTAAATACTCAGTTCAATCATGCCCGAGTGTCGAGTCCTTGATAATGTAATGACACATTCCTAAATAACTTAATAACCAAGTTTTTTAAGTTTTTGGTTTATCGTCTAGGGAATTAAAGACACTCCAATAATTTTATTTCATTTTTTAACCGGAGTTGAACAACAGACTTAATTCTGAGTTTACGACTGCCAATGCTCTGTAGTCTTGTAATTTTGAACCCAACACACTAGGCAAGGGAATTTCTTGATCAATCATTGGGGGCAAACTAGCCTTCTTGGAGGATTTTTTTAAGAAACTCACCCGCTCCTGCAAGGAAAGTACGAAAAACTCTCATTGTTAGCCCCACGGCAAGGGGATTCTAACCCATGATCCGTCTACCAATGAGAATATTTTACGTCTAAACTGTGGTCGGCGCGAGACAGGAGCAGAATTCGTCTCAACCAGCCAACGTTGGGGTTCGAACCTAGGTGACATTGTGAGGCGAACGTACTCTCCCCTGAGCCACAGAAGCTCGCTCCAATAATTGGAAAAATAAATAAAAATTAATAGATATTAAAATATATTTCGCAAAATCTTATTTTATTCAGTGGTTATAAATACACGTTACAGCCAAGCAGATTGAAGATCGAATTGAGATAAGGTAGAAAATAATCGGTACCATCGTAAATAATGTATTGTAAAAATATATGTTGCATTCGTAAAGTATGAAATGAAATACCTTAATTTTGCTTTAATTTTCAAAAGATAAGTAAATATGGCATTGTGATCTTTTTACATTATAATATTAACCCTTTTTGTGATAGTTTGAAATTTCCGTTTAGCCTCTCAAAAATGCAAATAATAGGTTTAAATAATGATTGCAGAAAAGCTAACATTTTGTATTTTTATAAAGTAAATAAAAACATTCCTAAACATTTTTATGAAAGTAATAAGCATTCAACAACCAAATATTTTTGAAATATAATTGCCATTCTTTTTACTGTGTGGGTTATTGTAGTAGTATTATGAGAAAAGAGATATAAGACTTGAACATTACTTAAGAATATTCATAATTTTCTATTTCTTAGTATACCATGAAGGAACTGAAAACAGTATAAAGAGTTACAAATAAACGATATAATTAAACTTTTTAACATACAGAAATAAAGCAACTTTTTCTTTATTAAATTTTCTATATTTGGATTAAAATGTGTCTTAGGACTTACATAAAAATGATATATTTATTGAGTGTGAACAGAAAAAAGTACACAGCTAACTCTTTCGATCCATGCAATAAAGGTAAATGTGTAATCGTCTGAAAAGCAAAGTTAGAGGGCATTTTATTGTACGTATGAAACAATTCATATTCTTTTATCTACAAATGGTGTGTGTGTGCCCTGAGTTTAAGCCTCATGCTTCAGCCTATATGGGTATCTACTGCCTTATAGCAATCTCACTTTGCCATTCGTTTTAATCTTTTGAGTAATTATTTCACACGGTCTGCTGGCAGGGGACCTAAATATCGTTCTAGTAACGGTAAGGCGCATTTAAATTATGATCTTCTAAAAATCGGGGCTATCCTCGCTGGCGATTTCAAGTTTCTTCCCAGGGTGTTCTGCAATGGTTGATTTTAATATATATTTTCAAAATCTATGTCAAAAACACATCAAGAATCAAAAATTCATATTTATGTGTTGAAAAACGATATAGAAATCAGATGAATCACTATTGAGGAAAGCGATTCTAAGAAAAACTTGTTTCATAGCCAGAGAGGAAATTAAAAGTGATTGTAACAATAATTTTTCAGTTTTTAGACAATGTAACTGGTTTTATACTTTTCCATTCCGCCTTCCTCAATAGTGATTCGCCAGATTTCAAAAACGTTTTCGTTTCTATTTCACTTACATTTTTATTTTGGTTCTAATGAGCCTAATTATTTGATTTAATTTTAGACTTCAAAAATGTATGTTTAAAGCTCTTGTTATGGAACACCCTCTACTTAGTTCTGAAACTCTGAACAGGAATCTGTCATCCTTTTCTTTCATCGTTCTTTTCGTTTACATCTTTCATTTCTATTAACTTAAGCGTGTATTGGCAGATCTTACATTGGAATACAAAGCATTTACCTCTACTTTTTTCTAAATAAGTTTAATCAACGTTAATCAATTTATTGGAAATTTTAATAAATAAATAATTTTAATAAATAAAAATAAAAGAAATTTTCAGCTTTGAAACACAAATAGTTATCAACAATATTAAAAAGGTGCAGATGAAATGAAGAACTTTTTAATACCATTTTAGTAAACTGATTAAATGGTAGTCAATTTTTGAAATTTTAATATAAAATAATGTTAAGAGTAATGTAAAATTCTAAGAATCTGAGCTCTCTTTTTGTAACTTTTGGCATAATTTTATAGAAGCAGGAGACACAGTAAGAAATCATACCTGGCTGGGTTGCAGGGACCAACAAATCGTCTGAAAGGAAAAGGAACCAACCATTTTATTATTGAGCTAAAATTATTATCATTTTAGAATGAAATAACCAAATGTTACACTTTAAAATAATCTTCCTATCATATAATGAAAACAGTTTTTATTATTCTAAATAAAATTCGTAAAAAGTGTAATAATACATTGTGCGTTAAAACATTAAAATCAGAATGATATTCGGAACAATTACCTTTTAGCATTTACAACCAACAGCGGATTAACAGATACATATTTTCTCCCAATTTATTATAATTAATACCATACAAATAATTTATTAGCAGCCCATATGTTAGAAATATTACTGTTTTGGCATAAGAAGAAAATCTTCAACATATTTCATGTAACTGTGATTTTAATTTATCAGCTTTCAGTTAGAAATTTTTACTATCTTCACTTCCCATTTTATTAGAGTTAGTTTCTGTGCGCTATTATCGAAATTTCGATTCCAAATCAACATAAGAAAATGAGATAAAAGTCACCTACTCATTCAACAAATGTGTAAATGTTGAGAATAAATTTGACGTCGTTCAATGATGCTTTGTTAAGTCTCGCGAAACTTAACCCCCAAAACATTCTGCTAAAAGTAAAATAAATTTTTTAAAAAATTAATTAAAAAGGGTGAATTCTTATTTTTATTATTTACCCTTAAAACTGAATTAATTACGTTAATATAATACAAAAATCAGTTAGTATTTTTCAACTTTATACATAAAGTAAATAAAACATGATTCGCTATTCGTTACGAAAGTTGGTTATGTAATTTGCCTTCAACCTTTGTTTCAGTTATGCTCAGAAATTGTGAGTGAGTTTACCTGTTGGAGCCATGCAAGTGAATGCACACCCATTATTGCAGCATTTATGGTCTCCTCTGCAATCTGCATCATCTCTGCAGCGAGTTTCACAATCTCTTTCCTCAGTTGCTTCTCCTCTAGACGATGGACAAAGACCAGATTTGTGGACTGAAACAAAAATTCAGAATTTGACGCGTTATGGCTTGTTTTCACTGAGTATCAATTCACAAACTTTCACTTTGTAGGAAAAAAAAAGTTATACTAACTTCTTCTACACACTGCTTCAGTCTTGACGGCAGACCTTGAAGTGCGCACGACATCAATTGCGCATCGGCTACCTTCTGGACAATTAAGATCCTGAAATACACCAATGTTACATCAATTTTTAGAATTGATTCATGTATTATGTAAATAAGTTGCAATGGCACTATAGTTAAGGCAGTAATCTCTCATTGTTAAGGACAGAGGTTCTTTGAACCCATCTCCAGATGGGTTCAAAGTTGTCCTGACTTCAGATTTAGTGAGCAGTACTGATCACACTGCCCCATCATGCTCTTGTTCTCAAAGTTATGAAGCTTTGATATCCATGACACTAGTTGTTACTGCAGTACTTCACATATTTTTTAATATGTGATATAAATAATGTGAATTCTCTGAGTTGCCTGGCTTGTGAGAACTTAGGGAAGGAAATTCTTTTTAACTATATTTTTTTCTGTTCTGTTTATCATGATAAACATACTTGCGCAGAATGCTGTCCCTGTTTCAATAAACTTTCAGAATTATTAATTTTGGAAAAAATGTAACCACAGTCCTGTAAAAATAAAACATTGAAATCGAAATACTAAAATTTAAATTTAATCGAAATATTAAATTTAAATTTAAAATTTAAGTGACTAATAATTGAAGTTATTTTAGCGTTACCATTTAATATTTACTAAAACTACACTCAGAGGTGTGACAGCCCATAGAGGGCCAAGGTCTACTGCGCCCATCTCAGTTTTCTTGACCTTTGGACTCTGAGGTGTAAGAGCAGATGTTCCAATTGGGTGGTTAGCCCAACGCGGAACTCCCAGCGTTTAGTTCCCAAGCATGCTTGCTTGGTACTCATTTTATCGACCCACTGAAGGGATGAAAGGCTGAGTCATCCTAGCCCGGCCCAAGGATCGAACCAGGGACCTGTGGTACGACAGCGCGAAGCGCTACCGCTCAGCCATCGGGCGTCACCATTTAATATTTAGTTATCCTTAATAAGAGCTTTTTGAATGAAACGAGCTCTATGTAATCCCAAATAATTCCTTCAACAGCAGTTGAAAATCATCGAGTTGAGCAGTGCACGAAAATATTGGATTTGCCTACTTGTTTCAAAATATAGAAAAGAGCAAAGACATAAAAGTTGTAAAAAAATTTTTTTTTAAGAATTTCCATTTCCATCTTCCCTTACTCCTTTAATTCTTAAGATGTAGTGTGTACTGTGTACTCACAAAGTAATTCCTGCATTCAGTATCATCTTACCTCACAGGGGTTGGCACACCTACAAGAAGAACATCCGTTCACATCAAAGGATTCTTCAATACCATAAGGACACTGTATATTTGCACAGTTTGAAGGAGCACATTGTGTGGGAGACGTGCTTGTTGGAACAGGAGTGGTTTGGACAGATGTTCCAATTTTCGGTGCTAAAGCTATAAAAAAATTGGAATGAAATGAATTTAAAGCACATAAAAATGCATTTTTTTAAATCAATGATAAAAAAAAATAGGACTCAATTTACTGAAAGTTGAAAAGAAATGGTAATGGAGCTTTAAGCAAAAAATTTCTGGATAGAAATTTTTTCAACAAAACTGATTTAGGAGTAAAAATAGTACTTTTATCTAAAATGTAAAATCTATGACTGCATTTATAAACCCTCCAATTTACAAGATTTTAACCTCTAAAACATTATTCATAATTTAATTTGTGATGGAGAAAACAAAAACAAAAATACATCAATAAATCCGTAATAGTAATAACTTTAATTTCATTTATTTTCTTTTTGATTTTCCGAAGAACAGAGTATAAACCAATTATAGCAATTTATTCACTTATATACGACTTTGCACGTACAATAAATTTCTTAAATATAATAAATATCATACGAAAAAGATTTCAGGTAAGACATATATACAAGTTTTATTTCTCCTTCAAAATTCCATGCATTGTGATGCACGCTATAAAACTTCAATTGTTTCTCAAAATTTTTAGCAACTCTTTCGTAAAACTCATTATGTATTTATTGTACTAAACATTGACAATATATTGGGTTGAAATAGATGAAGTACGGCGTCTGGGGTTCTGATAAAATAAGAAAAATGAACTTTGAGACTGTATTCGTGCAGTATTTGATGGGTCGAGTCTTATTAAAATGTTGTTTTTTTTTGTCATTTTAGTTCTGCTGAATCCAGAAAAATTTTCGGTATGTTATAAGATGAAGAATTTACCATTCATAACAATAATTAGCTTTCAATTCTTTCCATCAGCGTGAGTTATATTTAAATTTGTGCTTATTACAATCGTCATTGAACTAGATTTTTAAATGCTTGTCTGTCTTGAGTATAAACTTCTATCATATGCCGTCATTTTTTCATTATCTGCCAATAAATTTATTTAGGGAAACCAATGGATTTCATTCAACGTAATTATTGATTGCTATACACTTCATGAGAGTATTGAGAGCTTAATTGTTAATCTGATACTTAATACTAACAAGCATTTCAATTTATAACTAGCTCAATCTCTTACTGCTACTCTTATGACCAGGTTATCTGAACCACTTAATTACTTTGAAAAAGTATCTATGCGAAATCCAAGCAAATGAGGAAGCATCAAATTTGCGTTTTTCCTAATTATGAAGACCTGTAACTGATTTATTCTTGTTGATTCAACTTGAAAAATGAAAAATAATACATAAGAGTACAGAAAAGTCCAATTTTCATGAAATATTCAAGCGCATTAAAGCAAGTCCTTTCCAAATAAGGCGAATTTAATTTAATTTAATTTAATTTAATTTAATTTAATTTAATTTAATTTAATTTAATTTAATTTAATTTAATTTAATTTAATTTAATTTTTTTTAATTTAATTTAATTTAATTTAATTTTGTAGCTTTCTCTTATTAGTATTCAATCTCTCACAGAAATTGTTATCATTCCTATTTTGTAAAAACATTTTAAAACTGCATTATTTTCTTAAATTGTTTTGAGTCTACCAGAAACAAGAAAATTTATCATTCCCAAAGAGCCTTTTTTTTTCATATATATTTATAAAGAAGAATAAAATGACCTTAGGGATTAGGACAGGGCATTAGGGATGTTATTATGTATCTTCTAGAGAAGAAATTATTCTGACCTTTGATTCCACTGCAAAATCGTAAGCATATTTCCGATGTCTTGAATCTGTTTTTATTTCCACCACATCCACCAAACACAAACGGTAAGCAGCTTTGCGTCTGAGCGTCATAAAACCATCGAGGGAGTTCTTCATTACACGGCCCGGTATCGACGGCTAAACGGCACACATCTAACCAAATAAATAATAATAAAGAAGTTAATATTAAGTGAATGATAAAAATAAACATTTTTAAGACTCAAAAAAATTGAATAAGGTAAATTTTCTAGTTGTCTTAATGGTATTTTATTAACAATGCCTTATTATGAATACACGTCCAGCCATCATATGTTACCATCTTCTTATATGCCTGCTTATAATAAGGCAAACAATCAGAAAAAGCTTCGTGTAATTTTAAGCAGCTCAAGAGTTGTTCGTGAAAACTGTTGATAGTTTAGAAAATAACCTTTTCTCATGCTTCATTTCGCATTTCAAAGATTTTGAATCATTATATTAAAAAAAAAATTATGCAATATCTAACGTTAAAATTTTGGGATCATGTTACTGTGGCAGAAAACTAAACCTATTTCGGTGAGCAGTTGTTTATGAACATTTATAAGATTTTAGCTAAATATAAATTGAAAAGAACGCTAATAAAGTTATTTTTTTTCGTAAAGAAGACCACTTAATGAATATCCCGGAATAAGTTCCAAAATTTTCTGGAAATCAGGGAGTCGGACTTATACACCTAAAGTAAAGATGAACATTCATGAAATATCGTTGCCTTATAAATAATGAAATAGTGCTGAAACACCCCGTATCGTTTATTCCTTTCAGAAATTATTGTTTACATGTTATTCACAATTAGTTTTCTATTTTCTCTCTGATGCATATCTTTTTAAATATAAAAGATTGTTTAAGGAGCAATACTTTATTACAATAATAATTGAGAGTGCATCTTTATTTGAGGACAAATTTACCAATTTTAGAGAGAACACTGTGAAATATTTCTTAATTTAGAAAAATTTTGTAAAATCAATAAGTTTTTTATGTTTTTGAATTTTTGAAATTTTTTTTTTTTTTTTGGTTTTTTCAGCCATCGACTTATAAAATGGACGTATCAGATATTTGCTATCTCGTAATCAGAAATAATGTGTCGATTTAAACAACGGAATGTATGGTAATTTGTGGTAAAAAACTGATTCCTTCGAAAGAAACTCTTTTTTTTAGTTTTTAGAATTCTTTGTTATGTTGCATTTCCATTTGCTAAACTGCAAATTTTAGGAATTTTTTTATTTCAGATGCAGTAGTTCCTTATGAAGAAATTTCAAACATTTTTTTTTCCATTAGAACTAGCCTCATTGCAACATTCAACAAAACAAATCTCAACATTTAGAAAAGGCATAAAATATGCATATTAATAACACTTGTTAATGTTAATGTAAATTACTATTATTGTTATGAAAGCATAACATACCTTCATTGCTTGTTGGTGGAGGTACAGGTAGTAGGGAAGGAGGGGCTGTAACCAGATATTGGTTGGAAGCATGCAGTCATTAAGAAGTGAAAATAGAACAAAAATGTTAGTTTGTTAAAATCATAGGTTAAAATACGAAAAATACTTATTTCAAAAGAAAGTAAAACAAAAGACTTTAAAGTAGAGCTCAGCTATACTAGTTATTTGTAAATACTTTTGACAAAATAAGAAAACAAAACATGTTGATAATACCAATGGTAGACATTTGTTAAGTTCTTGGAATTCCATTTTGACGTTAATAAAATATGAAAAAATATGAATAATTATTATTAGCGTTAAATGAATAAATATTATTAACGTTATAATTAAACTACCTATGAGCATGCTTTGCATTTTTAGAAGGATACCTAAAAAGGAAGTTGGGCATCAATTGATTAATGTCTAAAAATAGCCTGTTAATTTACAGAAAAATATTTTGACAAAATAACAATATCTTCACAACGACGTTCGTAAAAAATAATATTCCAAACCGTTTACTCGCATTAAAGAGTATTGACCAACAGAAATGTCAAGAAATCGCCAGCAAAGGCTTAGAAAAATGTGACAAAATATCGATACCTCAACATCATACGATACGCCAAGAAGTAATTAATATCTTAAAAACGTTGTAAAATATCGATCGATATTTTTACTACGGCGTTCCAAAAAAAATATTCCACAGCGTTTACTAGCACCATAGAATATCGACCAACATTGATGTCGAAAAATCGCCAATCAATGTATAAAAAGTATTACGACAAAATATCAATATTTCAACAGGTGCGACATCCTAAAAAAATAATTTATCTGTATTTTAAAAACGCTGTAGAATGTCGATCGTTATCATCACAACATCGTTTTAGAGTATTGCTTAGTGATTGCCATAGAATATGGACTAATATTGATACCGAAGAATCACTAGTTCAAAATTCCTTAGAAAATATTGTTTGTTTTCCTAAAATTAGAACAAGTTTCTAATTTTTACAAATTTTCAAAAATGCTTTTCAAAATTTGCTTCAACTCCTGCCACAATAATACATTTTTATAAGCATCCTGCATAACTAGAAATCACAATTAAATAAGTAAGAATTTTGAATTTCACAAAAACATATAAGCTAACGTCTATTTAAAATATCACAGTTAGATTTTGTTTAACACTTCTCGAAATACTCAAGCAAATAAGAATAAAAGTTATATAATCTTCGACGATGGTCAAAAATTACCTTTAGTTACTTTAGTTGTCTTCTTCACGCAGTGTTGTTCGCATTCAGTCCTTTCTTCAAAGCGATTGGCATTTCCTTCGCATCCACCATAGACAAATGACTTGCAAATATTTTCAGAGTTATCATAGAACCACATGCGATAATATCCAAGACAAGGGCCTGGCTCTTGTGGTAACAAGCATAAGTCTGCAAATGAATTAATCATATCACATGATTACTTAGTTATATTTCAAAATCACTGTTCTAAAACTATGTTTCCTTTTAAGAAGTAACTAGAAGGGATTTTTATAAAAGTGATTTTTTATCTTTACTTACTTTGGACAGTATGAGTGTATTTGGAAACACTCTCCCAAAAATATAAGTTGAAACACGTATAAATGCAAAAGGTACAACGTTATTTGAATTACAACGCTATTTATATTCGTTATTTGTATTGAAGCAGAATTTTTATTAAACATATTTTTCATGCTTTTTTTATTATTTTGTATTAATTTAGATTAAAATTAGGGAAAAACATTATTTTTAGCATTTTAATAATTTAACACTAGAAACTACAGCATGAAACACAGATGTTATTTTCTGCATTCCAAAAACACGCCTCACTTACATACACAAAATTTTCGAATTTGCACTTATTTGCAGTTATTTAGATCTTAGAAAAATAGTTGTAAATCATTAAAATTTCTTTAATTTACACAATGACTCTTATTGATAAATTTTTCAATATGAATGAAAAAAAAATTTTCAAACAACTTTTTTTTTTTTTAGATTTTATGTACTTAGTAGGGGAGAGTGGGGTCAATTGTAACAGAGCAAAAATTTCGAGTGTCGGGTTCTAGATTTGGTTCCTAGGTGGCGCACAAGGTGTATTTAATAAATCTACATGTACACCCCTGCCGGCAACCATTTTTATGTACTTTTGAAAGAGTTGCATCACAAAAGATATTTTCACGCTACGTAAGTACTTTTTTTGGTATTAGAATATTATATTGTAACAAAGAAATTTTGTTTAAACATGTAAAAATTATTAACCGAATATGTAAGTGGATACCTTAATTAACATTTCAAAAAAAAGATTAGTTTTGTTAATTAACTAGCATTGTTTTTAACAAATGAAGCTGAAATGGCGTCTTGGGGATGATTGTAACATTAAGTAAAGGTACGATTGCAACAGCTGAAAATAAATTATCTTATGTTTACAAACCATTACTTAACTCTTTAAGAACCACCGATAGCTTACTATATCATTTATATTATGTTGCACGTGCATTATTTTATTTGTCACCTTTCACAGCATAAATTAAAATGTTTAACCCCTTAAAGTTAAAAGTTTAACCCCTTAGGTCTCTGCTCATTATTATTTTTACTCCTAAAATATCACTACTATTTTGATCAATAAAAAAATATATCACAGCTATGATAATATGTATAATTAGCTATGTTTTAGTTGAATTTATGAACTGTTACAATTGACCCCGTAAGTGGGGACAATTGTAACAAGTGCACGACTGTCAAAAATTGTTAATAACTAATATAATAACATTTAAAATAAGGTATTTTTTTAGTAGAGGATAGTCTACTTTACTCGTCTGTCAATTAATACTAATAATATATTGGATTTTTTGTTAGTTAAAAATAGTTAAGTAAAAAATGTTACAATTGACCCCACTCTCCCGTACAAATAAAATTCTGATAATTTAACAGATTTTTTTAGTAACAACTATACCGTTTTTTTAATTGAAAAAATACCAAAATATAATTATGTTTGTAATTAGAGAGTCAGAAAAAAATATACAAAAGGCACACCGGTTCCCCATCTGCGTCAAAGCGGTTAACGTTCTGTAAACGTTAATTGCGTAGTAAATTATTAGGAAGAAATAAAAAATTTTAACTTTAAAGAGACGTTTACTCAAAACAATGTTTTTTGTGCTAGAAAACGCAATAACTCCTAGGTGTTATATAACTAATGTAGTTTCCGTTGTATATAGTTATTTTATTACTTCAAGAGCTTTTGATTAATTAAATAGTGAAATTAAATATTTAAACAAAGTCTAAGCTTATGTTCAGTTTATGGATCAACGGTGGATCAAGTTCAATCACCGATAATGAGATCCATTAGCCTAAGATTGATAGGTACCCTAATTTTTTGGGACGTAAAGGCGATTGGTGCAAATGCTGACTTCATTGTCACGTCTTTGGTTTCGTAATTGGGGAGCCTTAACCTCCATTTAAGTCGGGGAAAGATGTCGCATTTTTCTTCCTTGTTGCGACAATTTGCGCTCATCGTAAATGCATTATGCAATCTTATTTTATTGTGAACTCTTTCATGTGACAATGAATGTTAAAGATAATTTTCTGCATTCAGAAATTAGTTTTAAGTCTGTACATATTCCAGAGTACGTCTGTACGTATTCCACAGCATGTTTTTAAATAGTATTCTGAATAGAATTTATTTGTGATATACTTTATAGTGGTGTAAAAAGTGATGAGGAATTTTCGCTTAAGCTAAGTTGATAATTTCTAATCTGGCAACATTTAATTTTAAAAATATATAGGAAATGAATAATTTTAGATCAAAATACAGCTATGTATTATTACAAATTATTTTGGTGAAAATGAATATATTTGTTTCACTGAAATGAATTTGAAAAATAATCTAATTGAGTTTCCAATTTTTATATTTATAAACAAAAGTACACAAAAGTGGACTAGTATATATGCGATTAGTGAGGCAAAATAGCCAATCTGATAGTTCTTTTTTTCTATGTATAGATGTTCTCACAGCAGACACACTAAAAAGCAACTTTTTTTCCACATTTAATTTTAAATGTCCAAAAATATACCAGGACAGCTGAGACCCCTGCCCTTCATAAATTTATAATTTAAGAAACTCTTTGATTTAGATATTTATTTTCGCCTATCTCGTCATTTTGGTAGCATTATTCTGAATTTTTTTTAAAAACGATAAAAAGCTCTTGAATACACGCTTACTATGAAATGCAACAACACATTCGATAAAATTGAAATAAAGCTTTTTTTTCTCTGATTATTTCAATATTTAAACTGACCTTCCTTAACCGCTGGTGCAGCAGTTGTAAGTTTTTCTTTTTTGCACCTTTGATAGCAGCTCTCTTTCGAGTTGAAACGATTGGCATTTCCTTGGCAGCCGGTAAATAAGAATTCAATGCAATCTTCCTGCTCTTTGTCGTAATACCACTGAGTAAATGAGCCACTACATGGACCTTTCACCATAGCTAAACTACAAACATCTATAACAGAAAAAAAAAATAATTATAGCATAAGAAATAATTTCATAAAAGCGTTTCTTAGAAATTAAGCTTCCACTACAGAAATAAGATAAACTACGCAATAACTTAATTGAAGAATAAACAAACATATGCAGGATGCACTCTGGCCGAGTGGTATAACCTGCAAACCGTGGAGGTAGGTGGTTCGAATCCCGCTGTTACCCTGTATGTATCTTTGTGTTGTTCTTCTCTGTATTGTGCTATCTGTAATTCTACTTGAAAAAGGTTTATAAGCCTACGTTGAGCACACAGGCCTGCAAATGTATGTATTTCCAGCAAATAAATAAACCAAATATATGCACTTTAACTTCTAATATTTGAACTAGTACGCTTTCTTCTAGTATTAGAACTTTTTTAATTAATTAAAAACTGGAAGAACGCAATGGTAGAATCTATGGTATCTAATCAAGGCATACAATTTGGAAAACAATTAATTACTTCATATTTTTAATTCTTTTAAAGGAAACCAAGGCATTAACAAACAAATATATAGCGTGTCTAGCGATAATGAAATAATAAAGAATCGAACGAGATAAATTAAATTATTATATTTTAAAATTGATAACAAATTTCATCAGCAAATGGTTCTGGTGAACTGGAAAAACAATAAAATAGTGTTTCCTGTCGCACCTCTGACCAGTTTAACGAATAATTTTTCTCATATTTATATGTTAATTTTGTTCCCAGAATGCACGAGGTTGTTACTGCAAACAGTAGTAAATTCGAAAACATTATTTAATAGTTTTTATCAGTTTTCTAGTACCATCTATAGGTGAGTTTCGTAACTAATTTAAGATTTTTGGTAAAAACAACTAACTGGTTTCCTAGTTAGAAAACACCAAATCGCTCTTTTCTATTGTCTTTTTTCCGTGTTCTATTTTTCAAATCATCTATAAATTTTTCGGCACATTATAAACAAAAAAAATTTTCTGCTTTACTGTTAGTAAATATCAGCTGTATCTTTTTTTTCTTTTTCTTTTTTGACGACATTAGTTTATATTTTACTGATATCTAACGGATTCATGACAAAGGAGCTATGAAAAAAATCTGTGATGGAACGATTCAAATAAATTCAGGTTTTTAAAATAATTTAAAGGACATTAAAACAATACTGCTTGCCAATTTAATGACAGCTAGCTCTTCTCAAAATGCTTATTAAAATGGTACCTTGTGCTTGGAAGCATGACGTCTCACACTCTTTCCTTGTTTTAAATCTGTTCTGATTGCCCTTACATCCTCCATAATAGAATTCCTTGCAAACACCATCACTTGAATCATAATACCAATTCACATCAGCTATATTACATGGTCCAGGATCTTGTCCAAGGAAGCAATACTCTAAAAATATTTTTAAAACATTAATTTTATGTATTTTTTCATTTGCAGATCATAAGTGAAAAACTTTAAATTTTTTTAACTAATGCCGAAAAATTACTGTCTGATATAAAATGGGCATTCAATAGTTTGACCAAGAGATACAAAATATACCAAAACGAAGCAAGAGATATAAAATACATTCAGTCCCAACTTTTACATTAGTTGTACTACAGCCGTTGAAAACTATTAGCAAACGCTTCTTTTGATAAAACTCGAATCATATTTGTATTATCAAAAATTTTATTCTAAAGTTACATTAAAATAATTGGCAACAATCTATCCATCCAAAGAACTGTTAAGTTTACAGTCAGATTCATTTCTTTACTTTTACGGGTTTAAAACCGTTTACATCTGGTATAGTTAAAATCCGTAAATACAAAACTATGCAGTTTTGTAGCCATTTACAACCATAATGATTTCAAAATCGCAAAAATGGAATTTAAATAAACATTGGAGTTCGGTTATGTTAGACTTTTCGTTAGGTAATGAGCATTGGAGTAATGTTGCAGTTGAGTTGCGTTTTGTAAAGTGTACCATGGAATACGGCTTAATTTATCTAGTGTTGACATCTATCATGAGAAGAGGAGAAATACCAAACCTTTTAGCAACTCTGTAATGCTAACATCTAAACGCGAATGACAGTCTCGTATTCCAGTATTCCAGGATCACCGATTGAGGAGTGTGGGACACTTGTGTTGACTCCTCATGTGTTGAAGGAATGGAAGAAATATTGCGGTGTCAAAGCTAGGATTCGAATCCACGCTGAAGCGGTCATAAGTTTGACAGATTAACTCTTTCGGCTAAAGCATATACCCAGTTGAAAGGAACTAAATGACTTCAAAAGGTATTCACCACACTCTAGGATAAAAGGAGTGGTGATCACTGACCACAAGGTGCCTAAATATAGCAAATTGTGATCAAAAATTGTTTGCCAGTCGCCAATCAATTGCCAATTTTCTAGTCGAAAAGGCACTCCTTGTGCATTTTATTAGTATTTTTAATATCTTAGACATGAAATTTTCATGGATATTTTGAAATATTCTGAAAATTACGTCATTTCGTGCTTGTTTTTTTTTTTTTTAATTTTTCTTCATTTTAGAAATGAACCTTATAATGTTTACCATATTTTGAGAAATGCTTCAAAAGAAATACCTTCACATTGGTAACAGACTTTTTTTTAATCGTTTAAAGCTTTCAAATTTTGAGCAATCTTTGCCACATATTTTTAAAAGTACCTCTATGAGAAATGTTACAACTAGCAGCTGACCAGAAGCAAAATTTCCAAATTTTGCACCGTACACCACGCACTTATAAGTGCAAGATTATTAGGTATCCTCCGTTGAGTTAGGCATTCGATGACAGAAAATAAAAATCGGAATTCGTCTATTCTGATGGCAATGGATGATTCGTACTCTGAATTCCTATCAAATGACTTAGCTTCCAACTTTCGAATTACGTGCACTCAATTCTCATTGCCGGTGAGCCTAGTTGGCGAGGATAAAATTTAGGTTGTATAACCTTATAAGGTGAAAATAGTCAATAAACGATTTTCCTCATAATTAACATTTTAAATAGCATTTTTTATGGGTATTTGACTGTTTTGGCTAAATATGGTAAAATAATAATTGAATAATTTGTTATTTAATTTTTTTATGAGAAATTTTCTAACAGTGTTAAGCATTTTTGAAGCTGCAATGTTGCAAGAAAACATCTCTCCTTCCTTTTTTCAAGCGTTTAATTCTCTCAAAAACTCAAATTTTTGCTCACTGCTTCAACACTATAGGGAAAAGTGTTGTATCTTGGATTAATGTAAATATTTGTGCCAGCCAGTGGAGGAATTTTTCATTCAGTATATGTAGTTGATACCTATAACAACAGGTTCTATCAGGTTCATTAATAACAATTTCAGTTTTTCTGGTTAAGTGCTAAAAAAAATTTTTTTTTATTTATTTGATGAGTAGTTGTTTCAATTAGTTGATATCAACCACTATGAGTTAATATCAATTTATAGTCAAAAATACAACAACTGGTTGTGCAGTGGACCTTGAATTTTTTCATATTTCAAAGCTTTTTTAAAAAACTGTATGACAGAATTCATTTACAAAAAAATATTCGAATAATATAGTAAAGTATAATGTATTTCCCTTCTGAGTCGTTTGAATTTGTACTTTCTGCTTCTTGTGTTTAATATACCACAATAAAGTAAGAAGATTTCTTAAGTAAAATCTTTTAAACATATAATGTATTTAGAACAGAATGTTCCATTGGTTCATACCTGTTTTAAATTCTAAATCTTGAGGAGGTTCAGATGTAGTGTCCCTTCCACAACGTTTTTCACATTCATAAAATGAAGCAAAATTATTTTCATTTCCGTCACAGCCACTGAACATGAAGCGATGACACT
Source organism: Parasteatoda tepidariorum (assembly GCF_043381705.1). Classification (NCBI taxonomy): domain Eukaryota; kingdom Metazoa; phylum Arthropoda; class Arachnida; order Araneae; family Theridiidae; genus Parasteatoda; species Parasteatoda tepidariorum. Next base: position 73,539,712 of record NC_092204.1, read on the forward strand.
GACCATTCTCATAATCATAATACCAACGCTCTCTAAACTCAGAGCAGGTTCCGATTTCTTGCGGTAAACGACAAATATCTTTTTCTAGATAGGAATACGAAAATAAATTTTAGGGACTAAATGAATGAAATGTACAATTTTTTTTATAACACTCATATCACATTAAAATAAAACCGAACATGATATACTTAGCCCAAATTATTAGAAAAGCATAAAGACAATTATTTTTACAATTTCTTTTTCAAAACTAAGACGCAATTTCTTTTTAAAACTAAACTCCATGATTGTTTTCTTGGTTTGAAATAGCGATTTTCTTCTGACCAAAACACAATTTATTACTATCAAGGAGGGAGACTGTAACGTTTATTTTATTTTATATTTTATTTATAATTTTATTTTTATTTTATTTAGCGTTTTTTTTTTCTTTTTTTTTTTAAATTGTAATGTTGATTTTAAGTTTTCTATTTTCATTTTATTTTATTTTAATTTAATTTTGATGTTAAATTTATTTTTATTTTATTTTTATTTAGCGTTTTTTTTCTTCTTTTTTTTAAAATTGTAATGTTGATTTTAAGGTTTCTATTTTCATTTTATTTTATTTTATTTTTGATGTTAAGCTTATTTTATTTTATTTTTAGTTTATTTTATTTTATTTCAAATTTAATTTAATTTTTTAAATTTTATTTCATATTAACTTTATTTCATTTCAAAACATTTTTAGAGAATATCGCCAGATTTAAGAGTAAATTAACGAAAACACGTGAAATTAACGAAAGGGCAACGAGGCTCTAATTTTTCTTATATCTACTTGGTGCAATTTTTGCCAGCACTCCAGTTTGTGCAAACAGAACTGTTATATTATTGACTGTTATATATTACTGTAACTGTTATGTTACGGGTGATAACAATTTTTTTAATACAGAATAACACTAAAATAAGTAAAAATTGATTTTAAAAGTGTTTATTCAATTAACTTACCTAACAATAATTATTTTTCAGAATTTAATGTGCAAATCGGTAACTCCTATTTCACAGATATTGCCACACCCAGCAGATATCATTGCAAGCAAAAGAATAATGTTAGAAAATTATTTTAATCAAACAGTTGTCTTCAAGATCATTTCATGTTGTATTTCTTACTCACGTTACACTATCGAAACGTATCTGTTTGATTAAAGAATCAAGCGTGAAGTAGAATGTCTGAAATACTAAAATCATAAAGAATCACAATTTGGCTATAAGAAACTTGACTTGGATCTCTATTTTCTTTTAATTACTATCTTTTAAGCATGCTTAAAAGTTATTTTTGCCACGATTATAGATGAAATGTGTTTCTTATTGCTATTGAAACTGAATACACTTCATTTTTAAAGAAAGCTGTGAAATAAAAGTTACCTTGAGACACTGAAGCAACGCATGATTTTTCACACTCGCGTCTTGATTCAAACCTGTTAGCATTTCCTTTGCAACCACCATAATAAAACTGTTCACATCTTTCACTCTTCTTGTTGTAAAACCACTGAATGGAAATTTGCTCACAAGGTCCCTCATCTTTCTCCAAGGAGCAAACGTCCACATCAACTGGCGATAGAAGAAGATATATAATGGTAATTATTATAAATAAATTGTGAAAGGCATTATTTATGCTAAACAACAAAAAATTTCTTTGTAAAATTGAAATGTTTTAACATAGAAAGCTATTTATATTTATATATTAAAAATACATTCATATAAAAAGATATGTAATTTTTTATTAAATATATAATTTTTTATAAGATATATAATTTTTTATAAGATATATAATTTTATTATAAAAGATATATAATTTTCTTATAAAAGATATATAATTTTCTTATAAAAGATATATAATTTTCTTATAAAAGATATATAATTTCATTATAAAAGATATATAATTTTGTTATAAGAGGTATATAATTTTTTGAAAGATTACAAATTTTTACATTAATTTTAATTTTTAGGAACGAAAATAAAAATTAAGTTTATATGCTGGATTAAAATAATGAAGAAATGCTTACAGAGAGGATTGGACACATTTTAATGAAATTAGATTTCGACATAGGCTGATGCAAAAAAATATATAATTACTCAACAGTTAAACGCCACACGTATAAACATGCATAACACTTATCTAAGTAGGTAAACAGAGAGCATTTAATTACAGGATAAAACAAAACACAAAAATGGGAAAATAGGGAGTCTAGAACCCTCTTACAGACAGGACTTGAACTGATTTTCCAGTAATAAAGCAGTTTAAGAGTTACTGCTTAAATTTGTGTCTATTTTCAGATTCTATATAGGTGCAGAAAGAGTTCAGTTATCTTCCCCAGAATGCCCCTGGCAATCTCTATAAAGTTGAGGTCCAGAAAGCTTGTTAGCTATTATCGGGCGAAAAACTTAATTTTCGAAAAAATCGCCGAACAAATGAGCTCTGTGCGAACGTGCGTTTTCATTCATTAATACGCAATTAGGATCAACTGCAACTCTAATAAAGTGAATATACAGTTCCCAGGTTTAACCCTATTTCTCATCTTATTATCCCTTTCAAAGAGAGAGAAATTGGTTACTCTACGGGATGTTGAGAGCATAGACCATCAAACCTCTGATCAAAATGGTCAATTTCTCGGACATTGGCGGGCAGACAGTGGATCCCTAATTAATATGGCTCATGCTTTCGTATGAAGAGTGCCACAGACCCGTTATCTTCCATTCACTATCCAAAAAAATCGTCCTTTTTCGATCGAATATCAAAAAATAGACTTTATCGACCCAAAAAAATCAATCGAAAAATCGACCTTTTGAAATGAAAGTTAGACGATCAGAATAGGCATCATGTTGAATAACCGCACAATCCACCATCTCTTTGAAAGAGGCAAGGTGACTAACATGAAATATGGAAATAATGTCTTGGAACAACGTTTTCGTTTTTTTTTTTCAAGTGAGTAGATAGTCCTGATTTCATTTTAATAAACTATAACACAAGGCTATATACGACTCATACTCCTTTCGTCAGTGATTTTCTTGCAAATATAGATATTTTGCTTATTCTACAGTAAAGCATTTTAACTATGCATGTCTATTCTGTTTCATGAAAGATTTTTTTTTCCGTATCATACTAACGTATGTTCAAATCAAACTTCTTTAAAATTTATTGTCTTCGAGATTTATCTACATAAGATAAACTCCTACAGAAAAATACCGGGATAATTCCCAGACCGTCGCCAATAGCCCATTGTGCAGCTCTAGTGCGACGTAAATTAACAACAACAACAACCTACAGAAAAATAAAATAAGAAAAAAAATTTTGAAAGGAGGAAGAAAAACTTACCGGATGGTTGTAAATTAATGCACTTTTGATCACAAGCTTCTTTAGTTATAAATCTGTTGTTATTTCCGAGGCATCCTCCATACGTAAATGGTTCGCATGACTTTGATCCTACGTCGTAGTAGAATGAAGGTATCTTTTCACTGCACGATCCAGCAGTTTTAGGTAGCAAACAAGCCTCTGAAACAAACAATTAGTATGTAGTTAATTATATAAGATCTATCAAAAAAAATTTGCTGGATAAAAAGTAAAATAGACACAGTGCTAAATGAACATTCCGCTTTGTACTGTATTGAGCTAAATTCAAAGGATTCAGGAAAGCAGAATATCACAGCCTGAAAGCAGAATAAAATAAATGCCTGATATTTTCAGGCTCCACTAGAGGGCGTACTCAAGCGTTGCGATCGCGAATTGTATTTGCAATAGGATTTACATTTTCTGAAGTCAATAAACAGAGTGCATCGGTGAATTGTGCAGTAAATATGATGTCGTAAACCAAAATACTTAACAGCACCTATTTTCTTTCCACGCGATCAATAGATTCAGAGATAGATGACAATTGTATAACTCAAATGAACTTACAACTCACAACTCTCTGACCACGATCCACATGTGAGCTATAAATTCACTCTACTATGGTGTTCACTGATGTATAAACAAGCCATACAGCACACAGGAGAATGCGTAGCACTGTGTAGGTTTCTCGAACTCACTACCCTCTTGTGCGCAGAGTGTGGCTTATATTATTTGTAGCTAGGCGCACATATAATGATGTCATGTGTGGCATGGTTTGTAGTTATTTTATTGTATTTTTGCTAAACACATCCAAGTTCTGATTTTCTTTTTAAGTAAGGAGGCATATACTTTTCTTATATTGAAAATTCTATTTACCTGGTCCTTCGGGTTTGACACAAGTATTCTCACACTCTTCTTGTGTAGCAAAATTGTTACCATTACCATCGCATCCACCATACCAAAACCTTGAGCAACTGCCGTAGTTAACATCGAAATGCCACATCACTTTAAAATCTCGACAAGGTCCGGATTCTTTGGGCTGCCCACACACTTCTAAAAAAGTAAAGAGAAGAAATTTTACGATGTGTTTTTACAAATCAGCTTTAGTTAAATACAGACAATGAAATGCAATTTTATTTTAACGCAAAATAATCAATAATTCACTTAGGAAAAATGGAAAAACAAGTCGGAATTTAAAAATTAGAGAAAGATCACTACAGTTTTTAAAGTTTGCTAATTTACAGAAATACATGATAAGATTGTGAAAAATGTATAACACAATGCTTAATTTTGAGAAAATAAAATTTTCTTACCAGTTGAAATCTTAGGTTTAGGAACAAGAACAGCAGGACAACCTTCATATTTAGGGCCTTTAGCTGGTGTATAACCATCAGCACAACAACCGTAGTACGTTGTATCACAAGGGCAGCCTTGCAAATCAGGTCCTTGAGCTGTAGTTTTACCATCCCGGCAGCAGCCAAATCGCGTTGATTCACATGGGCAACCTTCGTAATTTGGACCTCTTGCTGGTGTTCTGCCGTCGAGACAGCATCCATAACGTTGAGCCTCACAAGGACAATCTCTAAGATCATTCGTTCTTGCAGGTGTGTGTCCATTTGGACAGCAGCCAAAAGGTAAGCCATCACAGGGACATCCAGATAAGTCGGAGCTTGTAGCAGCAGTTTTGCCATCAGGGCAACATCCATATTTAGTAGAATCACAACCGCATCCATCACCTTTTTCATTGAGTCTGGGTGTTCTTCCATCAGGGCAACATCCAAAATACATTAAATGACATGCACATCCCTCGAAGTGGGGTCCTTTAGCTGGAGTTATATTGTCCTGGCAGCAGCCAAAGCGGAAGTGTTCACATTTACATCCGAAATTACTAAAAGATTCAATGCATATTTAGAAGTAAAGACAATAAGAATAAAATAAGTTTATTAAATTTTCAAAATAATTTTTTTAAAAAAAATCCGATAATACGTACAGCTATAATAAAGAATTAACGACCATACAGACGGCCGTAACAATAAGTTATTAGCTTGGACATTTGCAGTTTAAATTTAATAGGAGTTTTATTAAATTTATATAGACCTTATTGAATGAAATTAAATAAACGTTTAGTTCTTAAAAATTCCTTTATTTAATTGTTGGTGTCATCATTTTACTATTTTCTAATGTAAGGCACGTGTGAGATATATCAGAACAAAACCTAAATACTTGTGAAATTGTAAGATCCAAGTTATATTTTATTTGACCATCGCTAACGAGCAGTTTATATAGATTAGAGAACTAGTAGAAGAATAATTCACGTTTTTAACCATCTAGTTTTAAACTCAAGTTAGGAGACAAAGCAATTCAGTCAAGTGTTCTGAAAAAATTATCCATGGAAAGAACTTTTTGAGAAGTGAAGCAAACTGATATTTGCGTTACACGGGGAAAAAAACTTTCTACAGTTCGCTTAACGACAATTTAACTTAATCTCATAGCACTAGCCCGGTGCTGTTAAAACTGTATTAGGTGCAAGCTTATAACTCGATCCCGGGTGGACTGTACCTTGAGCAAATGTTGTAATGAAAATAAATTATTTACGATTAAAGTAATGAGTGTCAAGGAGAACGTGAAGGAGAAAGTGATTATGATATTACACGACGTTCACTAGAGTACGAAAGAATAACAGGTCCTTGAGAAGGAACATGGTGCAAATAGGTCTTGATAACATGGTTTTAAAAACAGGCAAGGAAGATATAAATTAAAAAGTGTCAAAACTTCTAAGTAAAATTATTTATTTCCTGAAATAACAGAAAAATATGAAACAAATTCATGGTATGCAAATCTCACTAGAAAATGATTATTTTGAAGGAGAAAAAACCAACAAAAAAAAAACTATTTCGATAGTTAAAAACCATAATGGTTAAGTAAAAGTAACACAACTATAGAGTGTTGAAGCTTTTTTTATAACATCTACATGTAACGTTTCAAGGTGACACATGAATAATGAAAACTTGAAAACACAATAAGATACAGAAAAGAATAGAATGAAAAATTAACTGATATAAAAAAGGTAGACATTCCGAATTGGGCAAATCAGACCAAAATACATTTGTATGCCCAATGCGGGAAAAGATCTGAAGTGAAATCATTTACTAGTGAATTATTGTCATTGTGAATGCAATAAAACTTGAGGACATCAAATGGTTAGTGCTAATAAATGTATGCTTCCATCGCTACCTCATATTCTTTTGTTTCTTTCGCCCCTCAATTTTTCGTTTTTGTTTTGACAGGTTAATTCGTTTCATAAGGTTTCGGTTTTGAATTGAACTTAAAAATAGTGTTACTTACTTGAAACCTTGAGCTGGAGTGATTTCATCTGGACAACAACCGTAAGGGTAAGTTTGGCATCCACAACCGAGGAAAGTTGGTCCTAATGCAGCTGTTTTGTTATCAGGACAGCAACCAAATCGCATTCCAAAACAACATCCTTGCAAATTTGATCCTAACGCAGTGGTTATTTCATCTGGACAGCACCCGAATTCAGTACCAGCACATGCTGGTGGCTCAGTGGTTGTTGTGATTTCAGTTACTGCTGTTGCTGTTTCCATACAGCCTTCGAAATCAGGTCCATTCGCTACTGTCTCATTATCTTGACAGCAACCGAATTCAGTCTCAGTACAACTAGTAATATTTTCACACCCTTCGTAATCTGGACCTGATGCAACCGTGGTATTATCAGGGCAACAACCGTAAGTAGAATTATTACAGTCTGTTGGTGTACAGCCTTCCCCGTCAACACCCAATGCAACTGTAGTGTTATCAGGACAACAGCCAAACAATGTTAGTGAGCAATTTTCTGATTCACAGCCCTCACCGTTTTCTCCAAGGGCCAAAGTAATGTTATCAGGACAGCAGCCAAAAGTCGAATTTGAGCAATCAATAGGAAAGCAACCTTCGCCGTCTAAGCCTTCTGCTGAAGTAACATTATCTGGACAGCAACCAAAAGTTGAATTTGCACAATTTTCTGGTAAGCATCCTTCACCTTCGAATCCTTTGGCAATTGTAACATTGTCAGGACAGCAACCAAACGTGCTTTCGTCGCAACTTAGTTCTCCATCACCACTGCTTTCATCAATTATGCAACCTTTCTTTCCAGGCCCTGAGAATAAATTTAATTAAAAATATATTATGCCCTCTTATAAACCTATTTATTTTGCTATTTTTAATTTTATTTTAGGAAAAGGAATACAAATATTATCTAATCTAAAAAAAAAGAAATATTAATTAAAATTAAAACTTTAATAACCTTTTAAGTCCCTATTTCAATCTTAATAGATATTTTCACGTAAATAAAAGGGAGGGGGAAACGTGTAAAGGAAAAAAATAGTTTGTTATTCAAAAAACGATCATATAATCTAAGAAAAAAAATAATTAAAATTAAAACTTTACTAACCTTTTAAGTCCCTATCTCAATCTTAATAGAGATTTTCATGTAAATTCAAAGATAAAAAGAGCGTTAAAAAAATAGTTTTCTCATACAAAAAACCATTATTTTCTAAAACTGCAAATGAAAAGCTCTTGAAATTTTTAGATTTTTTTTAAAAATCAAAATAGAGGATTTATCAAAAAAATTCTAAACTAAACATTAACAGTGATAGAAAATTCCTTATTTTTCCGAAAATATGCTTTTTCTCAAAATAACATTAAAAACTATCAAATTTGATTGCTTTGAATAATTGTTTACTGTGTATCGTAAAAGAGAATTTGGAAATTATTTAATATTTGTAAAAAAGATAACAAATTTCCAATACTTAGAAACTAAACGTTGTATGAAGTTGTGCTCAGTTGAGTAATGTTAAGAAAAATGAATATGTTAGCTAACTTTAAGTAATATAAACAAAATAGAATATTTTACTATACCTGTTGCGTAAGTAAAGTCATCATCACAGCAACCAAAAGCGCTTGTTTTACAGGACGTTACATTTTGCTCATCTTCACATCCCTCTTGATTTAATCCACTTGCAGGGGTCAAACCATCTGGACAACATCCGAAGGGTTTGCTGTAGCAATCCTCACCAGAAGATTCAAAATCCTCATCAGTTTTATTCTTACAGCCTTCAAAGTCGGGACCAGATGCCGATACCTTGCCATCTGGACAGCAACCAAATGTTGTATTCTCACAAACAATGTCTGTTGCATTGCAGCCTTCAAATTCAAAACCCATCGCTATCGTTTTATTATCCGGGCAACATCCGAACATCGTGTTAGAACAATCACTGTCAACAGACTCACATCCTTCTAAATCAGGACCAGTAGCTGTGATATTGCTTTCCGGACAGCAACCGAAAGTGGAATTTGCACAGTCGGTTTCATCGACCATGCACCCTTCAAAATCTAAGCCTTTAGCAGCGGAGCTCTGATCAGGACAGCAGCCATACTTAGTAGCATTGCATGGAATATCACTTGGACAGCCTTTTCTAAAAATATAATCAATTGGAATTAGAATGAGGACAGAAACTCTATAGCTTTGATTTGTTATTTGATGTTTAGACCTTGGCATTAAACTTTTTCGCAATACATATTTTTTTGTTTCATTTCTCTTTAATATAATATTGAGGGAGGACAAGGGAATAGAAAAGCAATATCTTTGAACATAAATATTATGTAAACTTTTTGTATCCAAAAATAAATACATGTCAGTTGTTTTAAGTCACTTATCTTTTAAAACTATTAAAACTTCTTCAATCAGACTTTTAAAAATAAGAAAATAAAAAAAATTCTAAAACTTCCTTCTTCAAAGAAACTGATAAAGAAATAAATTTACCTTAAATGAAAAAGTAAGACGCATCACTGTCGAAGTTCTAAGACGCAAATTTTGCGATAAAAAAAGTTTATCGCAAAAGACTTGCGCCCTTGTGTATCAGAGGTGAGACAATAATAGTACTAATTCCTTATTAAAATTTCATAAAAAAGGCAGTAAAAAAAACTGGAAGTAATTAAGTTTAAAATTTTTAAACCTTGTAATTTTAAAAGCTTTATTTCTCTTCTTTTTTGCTTCTGTTAGCTTGCTTATATTAGAAATAAATCAAAATATCCATTATAGATAATAAAAAATAATTAAAAAAAGGCAGATAAATTTTGTTTTAAACATTTAGAGAAAAAAATGTTCTTTCTTTCTTCAGAAAACAAAAAAAGAGAACTCAGTTGAGATTTGAGCATTCTAAGTAGTTAGAAAATTTCAAAATTTCGTCTAATTGGTATCAGGAAAAAAATTCCAGTTGATATTTCATTTCTATGACTACTCAAAATGAGATTCAAATTTTGATTGATTAAAAACTCTCACTTTCGCATTAATTTCATTTTACAAAATGGCATAAATATAAATTTTTTATGGCAAAAACCAAAGGTTTCATGGTTTATGTCACTAAAATTAATTAAGATGTCTTCTGTAAAGTTAAACGTATATTAAGCTCATGTTGTCATGAAGCAAGCTAAAGTTTTGGCAGCCGATCTTAGATGCAATTTAAGCTCAACTTTAATGAATGAGGTATCATTTTGCAAAATCTCATTTTTACTAGGTACTTATGACCAGAAAAAATCTGTTTAGAAATTTCTAGAGTGCCTGCTAAATTGCAAAAATGAAACCATATCTTCCAAAACTAATTGTGTTTTACATTCATGTATCATGTAGTAGCTATTTCTGACAATAAAGCATCCCTTTACGGCTTTTCCGTACTAGCTATTTCTGAAGATAAAGAAAAATTTGCGGTAAAATTTTGAAAATTAATTTCGAAAGTGTCCTTTATGTAGTTAAACGTGCAGCGATACCTTCAAGAACAATTTTGAGTTTTGGCTGTCGATTCAAGAAACGATTAAAGATCAATATATAAGGCATCCCTATGCAAGTAATCACATTTGTAAAAGCTATTTCAGACGAAAAAGAATGTTTCACTGTGAAGTTTTATAAAATTAATTTCTAAAACGTCATCTGTAACTTTAAGCACGTTTCATAAACAATCTCAGGTTTCAGTTGTCAATGCTAAAAACAATTTTAAGTTCAACGCACAATTTTACAAAAAGTCATTTGATAGAAATTATTTATGCTATGCTTGAACATATTTTATTTTAAAACCGGCGCTGAACAGCCGACCCATTTTTAGGCTTATGACTATCATCTTTAACTCCGTTGTCTTGTAATTTCGATCTCAACTCAATAGACAAGAGAAGTCCTGGAAAAAGCTTTGAGACCAACTAGCTTTAGTGGGGGACCAACTCACATTTGCATTACATGGAAAAGACCTCCACTCCTTTAATCTGACGGCAAAGAGATTTCAGCTCATCAGCTTACCACTGAGGATATTTTGCGTCAGCGATATGATTGGTGCGAGCAGAGAGCAGAATTTATAACGACCAGTTATTGCTGTGATTCGAACTTGAGTAACCTCATTGGGATGTGAGAGCTCTATTTCTTGAGACACTGTGACTCTGTTTGGTCGAACGTAATCCTTATCACAGCAAAACAATAACAGAAACGTTATTCCGGCAAATGATTATATATACCTCTGTCAGTTATTGTCTATCACCATACCAAGCCACACAGCTCTGGCAAGGGTGGCAAAGTATGATAGGTTGGTTCGATTGATCAAAAACGTGATTTAAAAATGTATAAAAATACAGTTTACAATTATAGAATTAAAATAACTAGCAGTATGAATAAAAATTACAAACAAAAAGTTTTAATAGCAGTATTTTGTACTTGAATGGTCCTATGGCTAAGGTAAAATTATCTGTACAGCAACCATATACAGCCTCTTCACAAGTTGTGTTGGCACTTATTAAATCCATTTTCGGACAGTCTTCGTCGTTAAAACCAGCTGGTGTTACGCCGTCTGGACAGCAGCCGTATTTAGAATCTTTACAACCATTCAAAACCATTATTTCATCTAAGAAATGAGCAAGATATTAAAAAATCTTATTTTATCCATCCTTTACTATATCTAAAACAATTATAGGAGGGTGCTATGAAAGCAAAATTAAAAAAACTGCACCAGTTCTGCAAGGGGTAACTTGCACAATCATTAATTATTAATTCTCCGACTTCCCATAAATTTAGAGAGCTAAATTTTGGGTAAGGTATTAGAAAGGTATAGAAAAACTAAAAAGGTTTCATTTCTATAATTTGTAATTATCAAGGTAATTAAGAGGTTTTTAGCCTAATTGATAGAAATACTAAACAACACGTTTTTACCGAGATAGAAATTTTAAGCTTGCCTTTATAAGATAAATAGAAAAACTAAAAGGTGACCCATTCAATCCAATTACCACCAAGTGTTTGGCACACCACAGAAGATTCCAGGTCTTGCGATATTAAACTGCAAAGATGTGAGTTTGCACAGGTGGACAACTATGTGAAACGGTGAGGTGTAGCCGAATCAACTGGCAGCTGATTTGAGCTATTGCACTTAAAATGCTTATTTCAAGAGTTCAGAGCAATGCTGCCTAAAAGGCAGCGTGTACCAGCGATATTTATATTATATTTTATAATCGGCACTAATGCAACTGCCAATCCTAAGACTGAAAAAAGTGTGATATTTAAAAACATTCTCAGAGCTGTTTTTTAAAGTTGTCAAATTACTATTTGGAATTTTTGCTTCGCGTTGGTTCCGAATGGATAACAAGTGCTGTTCTGTGTTTAAGTTGGAAAAAAATCACTAAAATTTGGCGAATCATTCGGAAATATTTATTTGCGATCCTTAAGGTGAACTCTTCAATTACTACATTTTTGAAAATGATTCTAAAAATACTAAGAGCAGTGATTATTTTGCATTCTTTATTAGTTTTATCAAAGAAAAAAAATGTAAAGCTTATTTTCGTTTTTCCTACAGACTGTTCATCCACTGGCAGTATTAAACTTCCCTCCCCCCTTTTTTTGTTCAAAATAATTTTCAAATTTCTAAATAGTGTCATTTTATTTGATTTGATCTAATTGCAATATTTATAAGCTTACCTCCATCGCATGGCGTCATATTGCAAGTTTCTTTACTGAAAGGCTCTTCTGTTGGATCGCAATTACTTGATTCAACAACCTCTTCTTCATGGAAACATAAAATTTTTCTTGTTCTTTCACCTCCTCCACATGGCACAGAACACTTTGATGTTAAAAAAGAAAGGAATTGAACAAACGAACAGATAAATTAAGAGAAAAGAAGACAACGACAAAAAATTGTTTCATTTTTCTAAATGTAAAGGGTATAATGCTCTACTATAAAAAAAAATTCTATCTGATAAAAATGCAAATTTTTGCAAACACTCTAAACCTAAATTTAAATCTGATGCATTTTTACATTAAAAAAAAAGAAATATTAATTCATCGGTACTACTCAGCTTAGGAGGTCCCTAAAAATCCTCAAAACTATGATTGAAGCAAGTCATATTATTGACATTTTATAAAGCGAGTATAAAGAACTACCATTTTTTCCCTCTAATTTTTAAAGCTATAAAACAATTTAAGTCACCTTAATTTTAAAAAAAAATTAAGACCAGGATCTAGATTCCCTAGACGTAAAAGTACAAATTCGACAATATATTCACTTCGTGTCGTGGTGTTTCAGGGGATAGAGCGCTCGCCTATCAATGAAGTAAGCCGGATTCGAATCCCAGGGAAGGCTGGTCGCTACGAATTCCTCACCCGCTCATTCTGACGTAAAATATCCTCAGTGATAGACGGATCATGGGTTAAATTCCCCTTGCCATCAGGCTAACCGGGGAGGTTTTCGCGGTTTTCCTCTCCATCTAACGCAAGTGAGGGTTAGTTCCACCAAAAAAGCCTTCCACGAAGGAGTTTCCAATACTTGATCCAGGATTTATCTTGTGTTATGGATTGAGTTAAAAATTACTATGCTACCGGAGTTGGACATTGGTAGTTGTAAACTCAAAATTGGGTAGGCTGTTTAACTATGGTTATAAAATAAAATTTATTCACTATGAGCCACGATAGCTTACGGTATAGAATCGTCTCCCAATTTGATGTCCCAGGTTTGAATCCCAATGGCGGCAGGATATATGAATTCTGCTCCCGGTTCCCGTCGACCACAGTGCTTGCACAAAATATCTTCAGAGGTATATGAATCCTGCGTTAGAATCCCCTTGCCGTCAGGCTAACCGAGTGAGGTTTTCGGCGTTTTCCTCTCCACGTAACGCAAGTGCGGGTTAGTTCCTCCAAGAAAAAGTCCTCCAAGAGGACAGGTTTCTTCCAAAGCTTGATCAAGGAGTTCCATTGTGCTTTGGATTGGGTTCAAAATTACAAGGCTGCCGGAGTTGAACATTGTTATAAACTCAGAGTTGGGGTCAACCGTTCAATGACGGTTATAAAATTAAAAGAAAATATATTCACTCCTTTGCCATACTTGACATTAAACATATTTTAGAATTCCATGATGTATAGAACGAGTATGTTCGAGTTCTTCAAATAAAACCATAAAGAAAAAATTTTCCAATTTATTAAAGATTTTTTTTTGTTTCTATTCAAATTTTTTTGCTGAGAACATGATATATATAAATGTCTATTGAGAATCTTAGATCATTACAAAGGATTTTTCTTTTTGAAGTCCTTCATTTCAGTAATGTCACACATAAAAATATGCTATAAAAAGAGTAAACGTCTTTTCACTGACCAAATGCTAATATTTTGCTTTGATATCATTATTAGCAGAGTTGCCAACGGTATTTCTCCTCTATTATTTGTTGGTTACATTGCTCTGCAATCTGCAATTCGAACTTTTGCATTGACAAAATATAGTATAATGCATGTCAAATGTATTAATATCAGTAGCAGTTATTTTTGATGCATAATGTTTGCGACTACCAAGGAATGACACCAGGAAGATTGATAGAAAAAAAAACACGATAATCAGTTACAACTACTACCTTCACTATTAAAAAAAAGTTTAAGTTATTAATGCAAGCAGAACAATTTTTATGACCGCTTGCCGGATGATTAAAAAAAAAGAATAAATCGAAAGCGTACTAACACTATTTTTTAACATTGAAAAGAGGAACTTATTCGTATGTTTTTTCCCCAATCACTTAAATTTAAAAATGTTGTACTTTAAGCAGATATAAATTTCTGAAACATGTTATTATAACATGTATTTTGTATAGTACATTCCTTTAAAATGCATATATGTTCCTTTGTATAGTACATTCTATTTATGGTACATTCCTTTTCTGTAGAACTTTCCTCTTCTTTAGTAGGGGAGAGGAGGGCACATGTGAACAAATTTTTTTATTTCTTCATTTTTCGAAAAATACCATCAATTTCTCACAGTAAAGAAGTCCATATGTTTAAATAGTCTTTTCTTTGTCTTATGGAATTTTTTGAGATTTTTAAATAAAATATTTCTTTACTTTATGATATTTTAGAAAAATGACTTCAATTGTTCACATGTGCCCCTATTGGGGGAACATGTGAACATTCCTGGGGCACATATGAACAAGATTAAAAACACAAAGCAATCATCATATTTCAAGGAAAAAGATCTTTAATATAACAGATATAGATACGCATTATACTGAAAGGGTTATAGCTTACTATGTGAATTTAAATTGTACAACAGTACTGTCAATAAGAAAATAATTTTTCAGCAGTACAATAATTTTTCAGCTGTTGGGTTTTTCGCAACTTCATGTTCCCCAGGAGTTGTAATGGGCCTTTTTCTTTCTTCTCTAATACTCTTTTAAGGTTTTTTTTTAACATTTTTTCTATCTTTTCATTTGTAGCTTTAGCAATTCTATCTTTCTCAGGTGTATCAGTTAATATGCGTGACGCGCGATCAACCATTTAATAAAAAAAACTTTTTCAAAGAAAAAATTAATAAATTCATTATGGAAAATTAAATAATAATAATTTTAAATGCATACATATTTTTTAAACTTGTAATATCACGAAGATAATAATCTTAATACTATGTAAAGGCACATGTGAACTGTTTACATCTGCCCCAGATGCTTTGTTCACAAGTGCCCCATCATTCTTCTTAAACCTAACTTGAAAAATAAAGAATTTTTAATTGAGTAAAAAAAAGGAATAATTGTCATAAGCGTACCTGAATGTTCATATAATGGTCTGCAATAGTTAATTTTAGTTTATTAGTTGATTTATACTATGCTTTCACTTGAAGAAGCGAGTGATTATAATATATACAACACCAGCTGATACAAAGAAATTGTCAGAATAGAACAACAAAATGCTTCATTGTTCTGAAAGTTTTGCAGAGAGGTAGAACTAGTACTACCATCAATTGAAAATTTTTCAAGATTTTTTATTTCAAATCATACTGGTAAAACATCCCATGTTCACATGTGCTCCCTCTCCCCTACATTCCTTTAAAAGCACTTCGGCGGGGCTATTGAAAAACACGCAACTGACTTCGATGGTGGAGAACTTGAGGGAGGGGAGTTCGATTCTGGCAGCTGAGTAGAATTAAAACAACCGGCTTGAAGGTGCACGTTAAATCTGTCATGGCTGAAAGTCCACACACTGGTTGTGGCGTGATTTGGGGGGGGGAGAAGGGTACCAGTTCAGATATTGTCCACGGCGGCAAAAATTACGTTTATTACCATAGAAGGACCACCTTCTGACTATTGTAGTTATTGCGCGCAGGTCGTCAGGCTACCAAAGCGTGGAGGATAAAATTTGAGATGGCAAGTCTTCGGATCATCTTCGGGGATGTTTCTCTGACCCACGCCAATAGCCCATTGTGCAGCTCTAGTGTAACGTAAATAAATTACTACTAAAATTGTCATTAAGAGACAGGTCCTGAAAAACATTGTTTGAACATGATTGGCTGTTCTATGTCCATTCTATTAATGTACTTAGGCAGTTCTTATAAGCTATCATTCTGATCGTTCTCAGGCTTAGTTTTCCTTTGCGGTTCTGGCAGAGTTTTTATTTGACTATTCTCATAATAAATGTTCTCATAAAAAATTTTACCCCCTAACTTTTCATTAAATATTCTCATCATTTATATTTAAATTGTTGTTGATGTTGCTTCTATTGCCTATTTGCCATGCCAGCAAACCTGCTTTTGAAACCAAGCAAATTTAAGGCAAAGGGTTTCTTGCTTTACAGTGGCACCATCTATGGCCAAGAATACGATTTTAACCACATACACAAGTCACAGCCTGTTTTGCAGGGTGGACACATTCAAACATCCATTCGTTCATCCACGCATCATGATTTTGACCCGAACATAGAACGATCTATCTTCAATTCAGTACCCCCAGAGGTCTTGATTAGTTATAGAAACTTTGAGGACTTTGTGACCCCGACAGATTTAACGTGCACCACTCACCATTTAATACACGGGATTTCTTTGGTCGGTGGGATTCGAGCTTCCGTTCTCACGCACACGTCTAACGTCCTACTAACCACTCTATCCCGGCCCTAAACTTGAATTAAATCGACTTGTTAAAAGCAAAACAGAAAAACATTCAGTAATGATTTTTTTTTTATTAATCATGTTGTTTAGGAAATAAGAACAAGTTCTCTAAATCGAAAGAGATATTCACAATTAAAACTGGCATCACAGTTAACGTATTCATTTATTCAAGTAAATAAATAATCTGAATTTAAGTTTCACATAGAGGCGAAATGAAAGTGAATGTACCAACTGTCCTCTCCGAAAAAAACATAAGTATAAATAATTAAAATTAAAAATTTGAATTTTCTTTAAAAAAAATTTCTCAAGTTCAAAGTTCGTACGAATACTTAAGAAATGATAAATTAGTTTTTAGATCTAAATTGGAAGCACAGAAAAAATATTCCTTTTTAATGTGAAGAAAACATGGTCTATCATGGTCTTGTTTTATATAATCTGATTAAAATTCTAAAAGGTGAACTGCAAAATTTACTCACCCTGTTCCAAGGTCCAGTAAACCATGTAGCTTGGCAGGCTTCTGATGAGCAATTTTGCATGTCGTTGAATTTTTTAGAGGGATCACATTTATCTTCGTCAATTTTTATAACAGTATTATCTTCCCATGCACCACAAAATACAACCCGGCTCTGCACACCACTTCCACACGTCACAGAACACTAGACATTAAGAAATAAACATAATTAAGTACCGTGAAACCTCCTGGAAAGACCACCTCTATGTAGCGACCACTTTTTCCGTAGACTTTATGTTGAAGAAAACCTTTAGGAGAGACCATTAAAAGCTCTGCGCCAAATGCGGAAAAGGGCCACGAAAAAACAATAAACAATAAAACCACACGAAAAATATCAAAACAATATATATTAATAAATCAAATAAGTAGATTAAAATGTGTTAAAACTATTTGTATGAGGCTTTTATTTGGAGGACTCTTTTGGAGGATCTCTGAAAGAGATCAAAAACCTCATGTTCGGGTTAAAATGTACTAAAGTCGATCCTATCAATCATTTATTTTTAGAGTTGCTAAATTAGAAAAAAAATGTTTTAGGAAATGTTTAGGAAAATGTTTTAGGAAAGCAATCTATAGATACGTCCACTGTTTTCCTTAGTTCACTACGGTCACTACAACCATCACTTTTTTAATTTAATGAACTCTGGAGCAACTGACTGATTCCACGTGTCATTATTGTGAATTGCTTCAAATTGACAGGAAAAGGTCATCAGAAGTTGTGCTGAAAATATAATGTTGTTGTACCACAAAATTATACAGGACAGAAAATCTTTGATGATTACAGCGTTACCGTACGTTCGGCCAAACGGTGTAAAAATATTGGAAATCAACAAGACGCAATACGTAAAATAACAAACAGAGGCAATAATTAATTAAATCTCTACCTTTATTAGCACATTTTCCACTTTCTCAGTCCAACATAGTGGTTTCACAACGATTTTTAACTTTTTTTTTATTGTTTTAACAATAAGTTTTTCAGAACATTTGTAAAATTGTTTTATTGATTTCCGACTAAGAAATGATGGTATCATTAAACTAACATTTCTTACTTACTAAAAAGAAACAAATAAAACTTACATCCGTCCATTCAGATGTATGCCACATAGCTTCGCACATGGTAGATTTCGGACATGATCTGGTAAGTTCTGGAATTTTGTTTGCGTCACAAGCTTCGTTAGGGAACACAACTCCGTCCTCTGTTGCACAATGCACTTCTCGAGATTCCATGTGAGGACTACATGATCCATCACACTAAAAAATAAGTTTGCTTTATATCACAGATGATCAACAAACAGTCTGAATAAGAAAAACATTTTTGATACCCAGTACTTATTGAGTTATCTTTGCTTTAACCATTGAAAAATTTTCAAAAGATTTTTTTTTATTGTACAACAAAATGCTTATTTGAGAATATTTTTTAATTTTATTCTCAAATTTCAAATTTACACTCTCTCAAAACTGCATTTTGTAAAGTTCATTACACACGTACATATTTTCTTAAGTTCTTAACTGATTTGATTCCAAATTTAACTTCATACGCGTCATATGAAGGCCTTTTTTAATATTGCACTTAATTATTAATTAATTAAATTATTAATTCTCATTTTATAGAATTGTCTTATGAGTTTGTAAAATGAAACTGAAAGAGAATTTTCTTTCGACAAGCAATGTTTTTTTTATGATTTTAATTCTATTTTTACTTAAATTAATTTTTTTTTCTCACGATAGTTCAACGTTTCTGTCCGATTCCTACTTTCGAGCAGAAACATTTAATTTAAAATTTTTCTTTCTCACAATTTCTTTCGTTTCTGGGTAACGTTTCTAGGCGATTCCTATTTCTTCGCCTGGTTGACAAGTTGCCTAAATTGCCTTCTCATAATAGTTAGCGTTTCTAAGCGATTCCAATTTTTGCCTGGAAACGTACGAATTGGTAAATTGCTTTCTCAAGATAGCTTGCGCTTCCAGGCGGTTCTGCTGGAAGCGCAAGATTTGACACATTCCTTTATTACGATGGCTTGCTAATCCTAATTCGTAAGTTTATTCTTGAGAATGACTTATTATTATACCTGCTAGAAACGCAAGATTTGACACATTTCTTGATTACGATAGCTTGCTATTCCTAATTCGTAAGTTTATTCTTGAGAATGACTTATTACTATACCTGCTAGAAACGCAAGATTTGACACATTTCTTTATTACGATAGCTTGCTATTCCTAATTCGTAAGTTTATTCTTGAGAATGACTTATTACGATACCTCAAAGCATCGATGTTTCCTTTTGTTACACAGTAAAAAATTATAAATATAACTTATTTTTTGAGCAGAAACAGAAATAAAAGTTTATCTTCTATTTCGTTTGTATAAATTAAAGCAATCGAATAAGTTGTCTAGTTCATATTAATATTTAGAGATTAGAACTTTAATAGACAATTATGAAAGGATTTACCCCACTCCAGTCAGAAACTATCCATTCGACGCCTTCACAGGGGCCCAAAGTGCAACTTTGGTGTGAGCTAGGTTTCCTTTCGTCGTCACACTGAGAACTGTCTACAGTCTTATTATCTTCTTTAGAAAAACATTCAACTTTTCTTGTCTGGTTGCCAGAGCCACATATTTTATCACACTATTGAAAGAAAAATAAACTGATTCAAAATGGAGTGATTGAAATAAATACTGAATTGTTGTTAAATATTTCTGAAACTTCTAACTACCGGAGGATTTCTCCATGTACAGTGAGTCAAAAAAATATCAACCTTAAAAATTTTGCTCAAGTGATTGGATTATCGTGTACTAAGTACTGCCTTAATAATTTAAATAGTTAATTTCTAATTTGCTGATTAATTAGTGCTAACTATTAATTGAGTTAAGAACAAGACATAAAAAAGTACTTTCATTGTATAAACCAGGGGTTTTCAACTTACTTGAGGTCGGGGGCCGCAATTAAAAACACCAGTCAAATGGCGGGCCACAACTTCATCAAAATTTCATGTTTGAGGGAACATTAAATATTACTGTCAGATTTTTATCAAGTTGTACAAAACAAAAGTATTGAATTACAAATAATAATAAATATTTTCTTGAATTAATATTTTCTTGGATGCAAAACCTGAGAAATAAATTTTTTGGCACCGTTGGTACGTTAAATTTCACAGAAACGAAGAAATTAGGGGTTTTTTTCAACAAAAGAAAATTATTTTTAACCCATAATTATTTTGTGACCATTAATTTGTGAGCCATAATTAACCATTAATTTGTGAATTGTATGCACTTTCAGTTTTTACGAGAATTGTCATCAAAAAAATGACAACTAATATATTTTAGTTCGCGGGCCACAAAAAAAGGCTTCGCGGGCAGCCAGTTGGAAACCACTGGTCTAAACATATCTGCGGGACACGACATGGATGGAAGAAGACTGTCATCAACGCCTATTTAAAAATTTGCAGTTATGCCCAACGACACTTTATGATGTGTTTAGAAGTAGCGGCATAAACTATGCACTATTAATAATACGCGTATTTTCTTTAATAGATTATTCTAGGAAAACATTACTATTTATTAATTATTAATATATAATTATTTATTAACATATTTATTTATTTTCTTCTAAGAATCTGCAGATTTTTTCAAAACAGATACTTCTATTTGAAAAGGGTAACTTAAATCTCTGAAATAGCATCTGTAATTATTTTGCTACTTTAATTGAAGAGTTTCATGTCAGAACGTATTAAAAGTCATTTTCAAAGCAATCAAATCTTCAGTATTAAGAAAAAAATTATAAAATAACAAAATTATAATCTTGAAGTAACATAACCTATTTTCAAAAGCTTTACGCTTGCATAAAAAAACGATATTGCAAAAATAGTAAGTGCACATTGCAAAAATTTTTAAAATATATCAAACACAAAGCAGTCACTTTAAAACATGCACAGGGTGTTTTGTAATGACCCCTTAAAAATACATTTTGAAATTCTTGGAGTTTTCGTTATGGAATTTTGATTAGAATGTGTAAAAAAAATTTCAATTCGTTTGAAACGTTCTCGAGATATGGTGAAATACGCCAAAAGTAAAATTAACATTAAGGAGTCAAGACTTTCGATCGCTCTCTTGATCAAACTATAGGAACCATATTCCCCAGATTTCGGCTACCCCCTATATTTTGAGTGTCTAAAATCCGAATCAGTCAAAAAAAGGTTTGTTTATTCGGAGGAAGCAAGTTTTTGTGTCTGATTTCGTAACTTAAAATATCGTTTGCACCAATTAGATAGGCTATTTGAGATCACTCCCTCGAATCATTAAAATTGAGTCCTAGAAAGTGAAGATCCAATCATTAGATCAAAACATATTTAGGGTGGTCCATTTTTTCTTTGCACTATACATTGGATACATCGTGTCAAAATTTCGCATTCCTTGCACTAGTGGCATTATACTCTTTGTAAATAGAATAGTCAACTAACCGTTGCGTGATTTTCTCCCTCTCCACATATTCCTCCTTTCGCTGCCATGAATATGCAAAGTTTGCTTTTTTTACGGCAGTATATTTCAGTAAGAAGTGGGAATAAACTGCCGTGGTTAAAAAGTAAGATTTGCAGATACCATGCTATCTTAGAGATTAAAGTGTAGAGAGAGGGTAGATCACACAACGTTGAGACGACTACTCAAATTACAACTAGTATAGAAACAAGGAAACAAGGTAGACGATACACATGTTCCTCATCACAGATGCCCCAATACACGCATTAAAAGAAACTGTTATATCTTACTGGTCTCGGCAATGACAAGAACTTACCTCAGACCAGTCTGCAAACGTCCATTCTGGACATTCAATCTCGACATCACATGCTCTCATGAAGAGTGGCTTAGGCGTATCACACTGCTCATCAGGTACCAAGATGTTGCTCCCTTCTTTCGTTTGCTGACAGAAAACGAGACGAAACTGAGTACCACCACCGCAGGAGTGGCTACAAGGACTCCATTCGCCTATCTGCCAACTAAGACAAAAAGATATTCGATGATAACAAATAGACCAAGAGACTATTAGACAAATAATAGTTTTGATCTGAAGAAAAATAAAGGTAATTTTTTAATGGTTAAGAAACATGTTTGGTAGTACCTTTAATTATACTGCGTTATTGTTTTTTTTAATATTCCCTTTACTTGTACTTTTATAGTTACTTGTAAAAATAAATTTATTTTAGTACCAAGTTTCAATTTTTTCCACTTAAATGTTTTTCTACAAAGCTCTTCCATAAAACTTTTTCAAAAATTTATGATAATAAATTTTTAAAGTGCAAAGTTTAGTAAATAAATTTTTATTGTATTTTATGTATTAAATGTTATATATAACTTCTATAATTACAGTGGTATATATACTCTTTTAGATAAAAGGGTTTTCTGCAAATACCAAGCTTAATAGATGTGTTTTAGAATCCTGTCCAAGTATGAAGTCAAATTTTTATACACTTTAAGGGACCAAAAATTAATATTTGAGTAAAATAAGAAATAAAACATTTATCGAAATCTTTCGAATTCCTAGCGAGGAAGACCAGATGGAATATGTCATTACTAGTTTGGTTGTCTGATAAAAGATAGGCATTTCTAATAATCGCCTTTTAACAACTCTTAGCTCCTCAGCCAATTAAAAATGTTTTGAGTTCTGACTTCCTCAAAGGAGATTTGCCAAATTTCGATAAACACTTTAGTTTTTTCCTGACTTAAATTAATTAACTGACGTATAATTTAATGAAATCCAACAATACTCTTCATTTTCAGATTTTTGTCAAAATATATATTAATATATATGTTTATAAAATATGTGTATTACTATATAATTTTGATAAAATATATATTTTATCAAAATAAAATATATATTAAATATTATTTTTTCCGATTTGTACCTATACTTTGGCTTGCATCTTTTAATCGTAACTTTTTCTATTTTGTACTTTAACTAGAATTTTCGCTTTTTGCTTGTTACTTTTCAAAAACTGCATTTTTTCCTTCATAGTTGGTTCATTAAATTTAAGTTCTTGCACTTGTTATCCGTTACTTTAGAACAGTAACGTTTCCATACAAACTCTAAGAAAATCAAATTACTCATTGCATGCATTCAAATAATAAGAGTTCTCTTTTTTTATTAAGTTAAAATAGTTTTTCTTCTTTTTTTTAAAAAAGAAAATTCGACTTTAGCTGGTTTAATGGATTTTAAAAAACTCTTACAGAGAGCTAAAAGACAAATATTTCTGCGATAACGAAACGCAATGTAAGTAAAAAATAAATGTATAATATTTATACTGAACATGCTCAATATCGTTTTGTTTAATGGAATTGTGACTATTTAAAACGATAAAATAAATAAAATGGCTAAGTCAGATTTTTTTAAATTCTTAGGATTTAGGATTTCCCCTATCATTTCATGGAGTTATTTAATAAATTTTCAAATGAGTACTAAATTTGATTATTTACAGTCGATTTTATGTATGATATGCAGTATTTAAGTATTCTTTTTAGACGGTAGGAAGGAGTCCCAACAAAAGATTAAACATTTTAGTCCAAATAAAATACTATTTTTTTATTATTTAATGCTGAAAATATTATTTATCCTAAATTTAAAATATTTAAATCGGTATAATTGTTCCTTTAAGCTCTGTTGACACATTTATATTCTTTTGATATAATTTCAGTTATTCAACATCTTATATCCCCTTTAGAGCTTTTGGTAATCGTGACCTTGTTATAATGCTGTTACTCCTGTTACATAATTGCTTATGTTACACAGCAGTTATCTTCAATAAAGGAGCTAATTCTCATTGGCAAACAGGAAATCAGTGGAAATGGGAATTAATGCAATTATAATGAAATTCAATGATGTTTTTTGCCTAAAATAGACATGAAAAAATGGCACATTTACTCCATAGGTTTTTCAATGTATAATAACAACAGCTCTGCTTCTGAGTTAAAATTTCAATACTAGAAAAAGAAACTGAGGTTTCATTTTCAAAATATGTATTTTATTCTCATCTATTGGAACATATTTAAATAGATTTAAATTAAAATAAATAATTTAAAGAAAAGCATTTGAGAAAAGAAAATATGAAATATTAACCTGGCGGAGCAAGGTTGTGTATTACAAGAACCATTGACAGATGGCTTTAAAGTCGGATCACACAGTTCATCCTCTATGACATCTCTATTACTGTTAATACAACGTACAGGTCTGTGTTGCACTCCTTAAAATATAGAATATACTTGTTAATGTTGTTTGTTCTCGTAAATTACAATAGATGACAATATTATTTAATTTCTAAAATTTTGAGAACAAAGAATGCATGTCCACTTTTCATATGCATGCTTTGAATATTTTAAAAAAAGCAACATTAGGGAGTGCGATTAAAGGAGGCAAAACAAAAAACTTTATCAAGCTATGGTGATTTATTCTCTGGGATGATAAACATAGAAAGGAAAAATTACATTACTTGAATATTAATCTATTCAAAGAAAGAAAAATGCCTGTTCTACTATACAAATAAACTGGAATTTTGATAATATATCCTCCTTTTTTGTTATAATTGACCTGGATAATGTTTTGGCAAAGTTTGAAAACGCTTTTGTTTCATTTTAATATTGGTTATTAGTCTACGACTTTAACAATGCATTGTTTTCGCATCCATTTTACTAAGTTTCTTAAAAACGCTTAAAAACGCTTTTGTTTCATTTTAATATTGGTTATTAGTCTACGACTTTAACAATGCATTGTTTTCGCATCCCTTTTACTAAGTTTCTTAAAATGTTTACAACTCCATATGGAACACTTAGGCAAAATAAAATCCTTTTAAACATAATTATAAATCTTTGTTATAACAATTGTTACTGTTTCCATGGAGTGACTTTAAAAAATGCTTATATTAAAATAAATTCATTTATTCAAATTTTTATTTCATAGAATATCACATAAACATGTTTAATTAAACTTGATATTAGCATACTATTTGTTACATTAGTAAAAATTTCAGAATTCAGTTCATCTACTAACATATTTTTTTAAATGTATTGCAGAGAAATGAGTTAAATGATTCTTTCATACCTCCACCACAGGGCTGAGAACATTCTTCGAAATCCCCAAATGTCCAGGTATAGGAATCAGGAAAAGAAGTTTTAGTTGTTGCAGGTATTGAATATTCATAACTGATGCCAAGATTTTTCTCCTGATACAACAACTAAAAAAAGAATAAAAATCAATCCTCAAGAAGTAATATCTGATTGCAACGTGCATTTATCGCACTTTTTATATTTACTTAATAAGTATAAAATGAAAAGTTAAGTTTTAAAAAGTTTATTTTTTGTAATTTTTTGTCACAAAGGACTATACTTATATGCATTGCGTTAATCAACGACATTCACTACCCAAGGAGGTATTTTCGCGCTTAAACAGCGGCTTTTAAGGTTTTTGACTTCACATCTGACAAGTTTTCTAAATATATACATTAAGGGTGGCTATTAGGAAACATCTTGAATAATTTAAAAGTATACTTATTCTAAAAATATTTTTCATTAGAAAAAATGCGGACTCATTGGTCAATAATTTCTCTTCCAATTTTGTTTAGAAATTTCTCCTCCATGCGCAACTTTCTCATTAAGTATTAAAGTGTTTTCCTGGCAGGGTGATTTGCCCTTCAACTTGTGTCCAGCTGGACACAAGCACTGGAGCCTGGAGATATCGGGATCTAATCCCATCATTACTCTAGATATATCTTCGCGATGTGTGATGTCTTTCTCAGCTTGTGCTATCTGTTATCTTACTTGACATGACATGGGCTTATAGGTCGTTCATCATTAAGAGTAAACAAACCTGCTTATGCATATCTAACAATGAAATTAATTTAATTAATTAAACAATAAGAGGGAATTTTCTGCCGGAAAAAAATAATTTTCGCTAGGAAAACAACAGATGAACAAAGCAGCAGGAAAAACAACAGATGAAATTGCGTTTTTAGTTGTATCAAACGAATTGACTTAGTAGAAACTTAACTCCAACTAAGATTGTCTGTTAGTACATCAGTTGGCGATTTTATAATGTGAAAGTGTTTTAATAATCAACTTTACCTTTCTTATTTTTCAAATTTCTAATATCTAAATTAGTAATAAGTTTTTCACAAAAGATAACACTGTTTTTAAAATCCCAAATGCAAAGCGAGTGAAACATTATTATTAAGTAAGCAATTTTTTGTCGCTAACGCTTAACATGATGTATTAAAAAGCTTACTTACAACAATGAAAATTGGTTCAATGGTTGGTCCTTTAGCTCGAAGTATTTCTGGACTCGATCCCCTTATTTTCCGTTCATAATGAAATATTGTTCCAGCTAGTCTAATTTCACGAGGATATTCAATCCTCCAATTTCCGTTGAGATAAAACTCTCCTGCTGAATTTCGAATAGCTGAAACGGAATTTTTCAGTGCAAACATTATTATTTATGTTGATCCATTATATATAATTCATTTATGAGCGGAAATTATAATCCATGACTGAGGTGAAAAAATCGTATTTAATCATATTATGCCGAAAACAATTAGTTTTCGTAAAAATCAAATTTTTCAACAAAATTAAATAAAAATAATAATAAATAAATATTTTAGTTGTTAAATAAAGTTTGGAGATTTCTGTTGGAGCCCTGAACTTTTCACTCTATCAATGTAAGCCAAAGCTGTTATATTCGATCTAACCATCTACCTTATTAACTTCAAGTTTTTTTTTTTTTAAACAAAAAACTAACTAGCTAAAAACTAGGTAATTATAAAAGGTAATAGTTTCGAGAAAACCTTTTTAGCATTTTAAAACAGTATGAAAGCCTTTAAAATATTTCCAATTTTCCATCATTTAGGAAAAAAATTAGTAGAAAAAATTGATTTAAGCTTACAGACAAAGGCATTTTATGAGAAGCATTAAACAACAAGAATGCAAAAGAGGTGAATACATTAAAAGAACGAAAACAAAACTGTCTTTTTTGTACGAAAGGCGTAAAACTTTGATTTAACTTTGAAAGAATAAATTCTTATGGAACTCTATGGAATATTCTTACAATAGCTCATCAGTAATTCTTTTTGCATTGAGTGCCTTATACAGATAGAATGTCGTTAATGTTTTTAAATATAGTATTTTTAAATATAGTATTTTTAAATATATTTATCTAATCGCTTTTACGTGTATTCAGTGCACATACAACAGAAATAAAAATGAAACTTAGATGATTTACAATTTTAAATAATTCGAAATTTGATAGTTTTTCTCCCTTTTTAATATTTTTTAGTTTTAGTTTTACTTTTACCTAATAATTGTAGTTTGAATTTTATTAAAATAATGATCTCTATATGCTGATTAGCACTAAAATATAAAATAATGACACACTAAAATATTCACTAAGCAAAATTGAGTATTTGGGGGAATAATTATATTTATTTGGGGGAGTACACTTCTCAGGGAAAATATTCAAATTTCATATATCTTATTCGAATAAAAACATCAAAATTATAAAATATAATAAAATAGATAGTTTTTCAATTTTATTTAACGTTTTGATCTATCGAATTGTTACATGCATGCACATATAAAACTAGTACTAAACTTACCTATATAGTTATTAGTAGGCTGTACTTCCTGAATGAATATTGATGTTGCTCCAATTGGAATCAATAAAATATCATTATATCCTATAAAAAAAAATCAGGAGAATTTATAACTAGCTGGTTTTGACATAGAAAATGTAGGCATAACAAAGGTAAACAAAAGCCAGATAATATCTATTAAAAAGCTAACGAGAATGAAAATTTAAAAGCAATTCTCGATCCAGTTAACTGATCAAACTTAAATGAAGCAAAACCTTTCTTATTTATTTGTTTGTTGATTAAATAATACTTTCGAAACAATTTTATTTTTAAATTTTTTAAAAAAAGTGAGTTATTCAGGTAAAACACTTTCTACTAAAGCTTTCTGAGGTGCACAAAATATCGGATGCTCAAAATTAAATCAAATTTCTTATCAACAGAGTTTTAGTTATTAGGCTGTAACTAAAAAATTTAAATAAAAACAAATGTGAGAATTGATACTATTTAAAAATATTAAGCAAGCAAATTTTTGCCAAACATTTTGGTTCCATTTTTTTAAAATCAAATACTTTTTAATGAAGTTATTCAAAGGAAAGGAGCTCTCATTTTCAGTTATGCTTGCTTGCCTACTATATTTACCATCTTGATAACTTTCAGAGCACTTTATTAACCATCCTTTAGACTAGAGGGTCTATATGCATTAGGAAGTATTATAAAATATCCGAGAATTCAACTAAACTCTTTGCAATTTTTCTTGGAGAAAAAAAAAACAGTACACGATAATTTTTTTATTTCTTTTTAATTTATAAAATCCTTTATTTATACGGAATCACATTTTATATAAAACACATAAAAGACGCTCAAATATGTTTTACAGTTACTTTACCTATAGTGAACTCATCTTGGTCAAAAACTCCTTTCACTACTTTGCAGCTCGTTCCATCTCCACCACAAACTCTACACTCATCTTCTTTGGTAGTGGAGCCCAAAACTCTATCACATCCCACTGGCTAAAATTTAAAGGGAAAAAAAGTAATTTTTGAGAGAACCTAAGATAATTATAATAAACTGACCAGCGTTCTCCCAAAACTAAAAACCTGGTTGCAAGCCTTTCTAAAAGAATATTAAAAAAAATGAGAACTTTTTACTCTCTTCCAATTATTTAAAAAAATATTATTGCCGGGAAATCTTTGATAGCGGTTTTTCTTACAGGAATATTTTAAATTGGAAAGGTAAAGCAGTGAGTAATAAAATATTCGCTTAAAAAATTTTACTATCAGCTTTTTAGTTTGAGGGGGAGACGCTGTTCAGCTTAATAATTTGAAAAGGTATTGGAGGTTTCAAAATGATCTACAATTTGAAAAACTAATGAAAAAAAAAAGAAATGGAAGGAGATAGAAATATACAGAATGCTGTGTTTTGAATAGGAAACTAGAAGATTTATTTTCATTAAGTTTTAAGATTTGTCGCAAAATACCGCTGCCGAATGGAAAAATTATGCAATAAAAAAATATAATAAATAACTGCATAACAGGGACTATTTCAGTTGACGTATTTAGATAATCTTCTTTTAGTTTTGTTTCCTGCGTCACGCTGTCGTTTCAAATAGTAAATATTTTGAAAATATAATTTTGCAGTTTCTGTTACTGACTAGCACCATTTGTTGATGAGCTTAGTAACTCATTTAGAGTAATGGAGAGATTAACATATGAATTGTTTTCTCAACAGAATGCAACAAACCTTACATCTTCATTTCTTTTCCATTGATTTCAAATAGTCAACCATATTTTAGACAAAGGTATCATTTACAGAAATTGAAAATTAATATAATAATCCTAAAATAAGTTTGTTACTAACATTATTATAAAGTAAAATATTTAGTGAAACTGAATGAGCTGAAATTAATACAGATTAGCGACATGAAATGGTAAAATATATAGAAAAAACCTAATTGCTAATGAATGGAAAATAGTTCTTTTATTTTGCACAACTTACATTATAAAATAATTTTGAAATTCTAAAAGTGTCTTTATATATTATGAAAACTTCTGCAATAAGTGTTTAATTACTGAAAAAGAAGAATGCAATGCATAAGTTTACCTTATTTCAGAAGGTATTTGATCAGTGTGACTTAGAACTAAAATTATGTATGTTTGATATGATTAGTTATAAAATTGGAAATAAACAAAACAATTGATTGGGAATTAAATTCTATAATTATGGATGTAAAAGTTGCATTATTGAAAGTTCATATTCATGCTTGTTTTATGAGGAAATCTAAATATAGTAACCATTGAAGTCATTTTGAAAGCATGAATATGCCTTGTGTATTTCGAATAACACAGTGAGTGCTTCGAAAGGCTGTCTTGTGTCATTCGAAAATGATTGATAATGATTATAAAATAATTCTATTTTATAATATTACATTCTTCATTTTCTCTGGGCGTATTTTGAAATTATTGAATACATTTTAACAAACTCCACTAAGACAGTTTTGAATCAATTTTGCGCCCCTTTTTTTCTTCCTTTAGTGCCTTTTTATTTCTTTTGCTTGCTTAATACAGTTTGCATATAAAATTTGACTCCATTTCGCTTAAAAGTTTTAGTTTTCAGTTTTATCTTACCATAACGAGATCTTAATCAGCTTAAACAGTTTTCAGTTAATTTGTAGTGTACATGAATTTATGTGATTATACGCATACCCATACACGCCTGTCAGAAACGAGACTCGTCAAACTGCGCAGCGTGCTTTCAGTTATCCCCAGTCGAATGATAGTGATAGTCTGCCCAAACTAGGCTTAAAGCTGTCAACAACGTCTGGCATGAAATCAATATTTAGATTGTTTTACTTTACTTCCATATTTAATATAATTTTTGTGTAGAATTGCCCCTCAAAAAAGGTCTAAAAAAATTTGCAGACATGCAAACTTCTCCCGTTTAAACCAGATATTTTTTTAATATATAAGTTGGTTGTGAATTTTATGATGCATGATCTTACCACCGTTATATGCAATCAATTCCAACCAATATATATCTATAAATAAGAAAAATAAGCGTTGGCAAAAATTTTAAATTATTTTATAGTGCTATTTCGCTACCACTTTAAACGGTGTGAAATGCTATGATATCTGGGTTAACAACTATAAACTTGCATAATTTTTCATTGAATAAGAGACAAGAATCCCATAACTGGTCTGAGACACTCTTTGTAATTAACTCATAGTAACACAAGAAAAGAAAGCGTTCTATCGTCAGTGATTTCAATTCTTCAACCAATTATCAAGTTTTAGTTTTTTCACCTTTTTCGTAAAATAACATTTTTTGTATAAATTTTTAACTTCTTTTTAATTAATTAAACACTTTTAGATTTAAAAATAAATGCTCATTTTTTACGATAGAAAAATGATGTCTTAGTTAAGGGAATAAGATCTTGTAATAAGATCTGAATCTTAATAAGATCTTGCTATCACTCGAGATATTAAAAAAAAATGTTCTACTGATAGAATTGAAGTGGAAACTCACCATACACTGTCCCTCCACGCATGCATCTAATGATCCATCATTGCGACATCGAGTTCCATCAATAACGGAACGATCCAATCTTGCAAAAAAACTTCCACCCTGGGGCATGCAGTTTAATTCACACTGGTTTTGAGCTAGTAAATAAAGTAAAAACAACTATTTTTTTAAATCTAATTATTTAAATTTAGGGAAAATGTTATTTTTTTCAAAGAAAACAATACATAGTAGTAAAAGCATAATAATACAGGGTTATTCATTATTCCCCCGCCAGTAAACGCCATTTTTCTTTCATCTCCATTTTATGCTAAAATGATTTTTCTATTTTTAATTTTAGAAACTAAAAAGAGTTAATTATCAACCTGTGATTGACAATTTAACACGTGATAAAAAAAATAGAGCAATTAACAAAAAAACAATGTTGTAGTGTTAATTAAAAACAAAAATTTACCTCCCAAACCATAAGAGAAATTTAGAAGTAAACGTCACAGTTATAATGCAAGGTGAGAAAAGACCACGATATTGAAATATAGCCAATTTATTCAATTACTTCACAGTAATTAAGTTGGTATATAATATGAATCAGTAAATAAAACTGCATCTATTTAAAATAAGTTTACATACCACTGTAATAAGGAACCCAGCTATAATACTTTCCATTGTAAGGTACAGAATTGAACCTAGCACATTGCTCTGCTCTGAAATCTCTTGCAGATTGTGGACAATCCTATAAAAATTTGAATTATTAATTTGTTAAATAAAAAAGCAAGTTAAGTATTAAGGGAATGTATAAACTTTTTAAAAAAACAAAAAATCTCCAAAATTTTTTAATAGTTCTTGATAACTAATTTTAAGGTATTACTAATTATTTAAGAATGAAAGAGAAGTAACATATCATTGGAAATTAATTTAGCAATATTATCCATCTCCGTCAAATCTCTTAAGATTGTTTTTACTGATAATCCCAAAGAGGTTGTCCTACGTTTTCAGAAGCACAAATACAGCTTATTTTTCATATTGTTAACATAATTGTAATGGTTAAACATTCGTCGACTTTCCTATGTAATCTCTAAATCAGTCGGTAAAGTTTCGTAGACAATGGGGCAGCTTTTTGTTTTTAAATTCATGTCTTACCAATTCCAAGACATGCATTTGAAGGACCATTGGACTCCGTTTTTGACTTCATCAGCGGAGTTAAGTCAGAGTAAATAAGCTTATAGAGTAAACTAACTACCAGATCAATAAACAGAACCTGAATAGGCGCTGATACTGAAAAATACTTATTCAATTTTAAAAATATGGGCATTATGAAATAGTATTAGACACATGTTTAGCAAAAACAAAACATTTTCTACTCTCCGTACATCATGCCATTGTTCTTCTGCAATAATTTCAATGTAACACTATCATGCACACATTCTTTTATCTGAATTTAAAATAGTGATAATTAAATCTTCCCTAAAAAAATATTTTACACGAAAATGATTCAGCATTTTGACGAGGTGAAAGATGCTATTGAGACATGGTGGGTAGCTGGTATGAAATGGACTTGCAAAAAATATCACAGCGTCTACAAAAATGTATCCGACAGTTGGGGATTAAGTAAGAAGTTAGACGAATGTTCAACCTATGAAATTACGTAATTATTATTTTTAAAGAATAGATTTTTGTAAAAAATTTTTTTTTTAAAAATGGATCTCATTTTTGGAATTATCCTCATCTTAATTTCATATATATAATTTGATCGTATGCATATTTAAAAATATTCTCATCAAAAGAGGACTTTTGAATTTAACAGAATATATGATGGGTGAAGAAATCTTTCTCAAACTATTATAGCGTTTTCCGAAAACCATAATTTTCTTAATCGCAGGCACTTAACAATCGCCAAAATTTGAGTACCACAGCTTTATGGTATAATGTTTTATTAATATATTGTTTTAAAATTGCTCCATAATAATTTTTAGCAAAAAAAAAGGAACTTCATTTTTTTATTACCAAAATACTATCAAACAGGGATTCACGGTCATATTTTTTATATGCTTGCAAAGGTATCTTAAATTAGTTAAATTTAAAGTATTTACAAATAAATAAATAATTCTTTTTCATCTTTGACTAACTTTTTAAGTAATCATAATTTTATTCATTTATTATTTTTTATCAAAGAGTATTTTTTTAATTTATTTCTTTTTTCATTTAGTTTTAAACATATGTACAGAATTCATATTCAAATCAAATTTCTGGATTGAATTTGATTGAATTATGGATCGAATTTTGAATTTGATTACAATCAAGTTACGGATCTTGTTCAGATTTTGTTTATTACATTTAAGATTTATCATATATCCTCAATGTAGTCAAAATTCTTCTCGAAATAAAAAACTATACTTACATCAGTGTTACAGGAAAAGTATCTCCTGGATGGACCCACACAAGAATGTCTACCGTCAGCCCTTTAAAAATTTATGAAAGATTATTTTTTTTATTATAATAAAAATAAAAAGACGCAATAGGGGAAAAATTCGGAGTAATTCAAAAATTTTGTATTTTCTTTAGACCATATCACATTAAAACTTTTTCTTCTGTTTAAAACAGTGCTCAAAATAAGGAAAAGAACAATTTCATAATCAAATTTATCAACAAAATAAAATTAGAATGACTTATGTAGCATATTGAAACTGAATTACATTCAAAACATTGTGTCGTATAAGTCATTTTAAGGTATTTACATGATTTTTTACTTTTGCATTTCGTAATTAAAGTATTTTATAACTCTCATTGTCCAAACTATTATAAACACAGTATTTCATAAATACAATATAAAATAAAATGTTCATATAGTTTTGTTAAATGTGTAAAACTCAGAAAAATAACGGCAGTGTATACAAGATGTGTTTGAAGTTCGGCAAATATATATCAATGCAGTTAAAACTCTTGTCTTGATCTCGTAGTGAGACACTGGAATATCGTAGAATTGAAAAATACATATTTTCAAAACAAATAATAAATATGGTGACATCTTCAAAAAAAAACATTATCTGTGCTCCAAAGAGGTAAAACAACGCAATGAAATTATTTCATAATATGCATACAGCTAAAGTATGTAACGTTAAAAGTAAATGATTAATATAAATTAGTAAAGTATTGAAAGATTAAAATAATTATTAATTGAAGACACTCCTTTATTTATTTCAAGAGTTCAAACTTGAAGAAATAATATTTAGTTATATTGTAATCATCCGTAACACCATAATGATCATCCTTAACATAGACTTTTACAATCTTTGTCAAAATTGAAATAAAAGAATCACATAAAGGATTACAAATTAATATTAAGGAAAACATCAAACTACTCTCAGAATCAATGGACTCACTAGGGACGAAGGTGGGATGGAGAAACATTAAAACTAGCAGCCTAATTTAACTATTTACTAACTGTTTTCTCCAGCAACTAAACAGATTTTGGATATTTCAATCCTGCTTTTTACTGTTAATTCGTTATAATTCGATAACAATTTTTCATGCTTAAATATTTATCGGAGAGCCCAAACGTGTACTTTTTATTGCTTCATTTTTGACAAGGATTCTAAATATTTACGTTAAAGGCAGTCATTAGAGAGCACCCTGTATATAAACAGCAATTACGCTTACAGTGAAATTAATAATGAATTACATGAAGAAACAATCAATATCAATTTATAATCCATTAAATAAATAATTTGTTCATTACTAAAAACAGGTCCATGGGTTACCACCGAATCTCGAAAATCGTAAATTCGGCCATTATTACCTTGCTAATTTCTATATAAACTGATTTTTTCCGTTAAAGTGCGTAATCAAGGGTTTTCTGCATTTTTCCTGGCGAATGTGCACATCAACAACTTCCGTATCCTTTACATTCAAATATCACCACAGCTTGATTGTATTTACTGAATTCGTTAAAAATCGAAAAGTAAATTAATAATACTATAGTTATTTCCTTAATTGTAATAATATTTAAACCTTTAAATTTCTTGTATTATAATTATTAATTGATGATTGGTTCAAAACTAATTTATTGATTATTTTATTGTATTAAGTTGATTCTTTATATATCAAAAATTTTATCAATGTTATAGTTATTTCCTTAATTTAACTATATTTCCCAATCAAATAACAGTAAAAAGATGATATTCAAACTGTTAACTGGGAGAAAAACCGTTTATTAACAGTTTTCACCTAATGCGGTTAAACAATCTGAATTTATCCGCACCAATCAGGCCCACCTAATTAACCCACTTAGTCCCTTGCAGCTAAGCATATATTAACTTCGTTAGGGCTAATCTGTCAATCTCACGAAGGAGATTTCGGAAGAAGGGGTCGAGTGTTGAAACCACAATCTTTCCTCCATTCCCTTCAACAAATGAATTTCCAGTATCCTGAAACTCTCCAATTTGTGAGCCTGAACTTTTAAAATATTATATTGTTTTTCACGCATGGATGGCAACACCACAAAGCTGCTTAGCTCAAAAAAGTCTAGTATTTACAGTATCTTACGATAGGTAAATCAACCAGATGAACTGAGCATGTCACATTCCACAGTACATTTGATAAAACACAACCTAACCCCAATGCCCATTACCCAACGATAAACCTAGCTCCAATATCCAGTTAAATTTCTTTTTTTAGGCTTCTGAAACCATCCTTGATGTAAATGGTTAAAAAACCGTATAGTTTTGTATTCATGGTTTTTTAATCATATTAGCTGTAAACGGTTTCAAAAGTATAAAGGTAAAACATGCTCCTTTCCGAAAACTTAACGATTTATTGGATGAACAGACTGCTATCAGTTATTTTACCATAATTTCAGAATGAAAATTTTAACAGATTATAATATTTTAACCTTATGATTCTTTGTATTATAGTTATTTGATTGAGTCATGATTAATTCTTTCTGCTAATTCATGATTGTTTTATTGTAAATATTTGATTCTTTAGATAAGAAACAATAAATAAATAAAATTGTACTAATATCAGCTTACAGAAACGTTGCTGCTGTTGCAGCGAAGATATTATTGATAGTGATAGTAGGAAATGTGCAAATTACATAAATATTTTTCACAATGAGCAATTTTCGGCACTTAACCGGATCTTCCTAGTTAATCTGCACATTTCCTAGATAATCTACAAAATAACTGACTTCCACACTTTAGCGGTAAGATATATTAATTTTCACTGACAAGGGAAACTAGGGAAGTGTGACTCGCCAATTTTGAAATAAACTTAGTGGGATGTATGCCTTATGAGGAATAAATTTAGGGGGCAACATTCGTTTCGGCCCATAGAAGGTCCTGTGACAGATAAAAAATAATTCAATCTATAGAAAAATCGGTATTTTATTACTTCGATGCAGACTATTAGTTATTGTAATTGTCTGATACTCCAATTAATTAGTAAATAATTGGTTAATTAATTAGCAAATTAATTAATGAATTAGCAAATTAATTAATGAATTAGCAAATTAATTAACTATTATTTAATTAATTGATTTGCAATTACATACTCCTATTAATTTAGAAAATATTTTGAAAAAAAAAATTAAAAAATTTGTCAATTTGTTTTTTTGAATTAACCAAACAGGTTTTTCTGAAAAACTACAGATATATAAAATTCTCGAAATCAATTTTGACAATAAATATGCATTATATAGTACGTGAAAGTACCACAAAATTAATTGGAGTATGAGATAATTTCAATAACTAATAGTCTGNTCAACATTCGTTTCGGCCCATAGAAAGTCCTGTGAGAGATAAAAAATAATTCAATATATAGAAAAATCGGTATTTTATTACTTCGATGCAGACTATTAGTTATTGTCATTGTCTCATACTCCAATTAATTAGTAATTAATTGGTTAATTAATTAATTAATTAATTAATTAATTAATTAGCAAATTAATTAATGAATTAGCAAATTAATTAATGAATTAGCAAATTAATTAACTATTAATTAATTAATTGATTTGCAATTATATACTCCTATTAATTTGGAGAAAAAAAAATTCTAAAAATTTGATGCCAATTTCTTTTTTAAAATTAACCTAACAGGTTTTTCTGAAAAACTACAGATATATAAAATTTTCAAAATAAATTTTGACAATAAATATGCATTATATAGTACGTGAAAGTACCACAAAATTAATTGGAGTATGAGACAATTACAAAAACTAATAGTCTGCATTGACGTAATAAGATACCGAATTTTCTATATATTGAATTATTTTTTATCTCTCACAGGACCTTCTATGGGCCGAAACGAATGTTGCCCCTAAAATTATTCCTCATAAGGCATACATCCCAATAGTTTATTTCAAAATTGGCGAGACACACTTCCCTAGTTTCCCTTGTGAGTTCATATTTAATGAAAGCAGAGCAGTGTATTATATATACCTGACATCTAGACATATCCTGTCCTGAAACAGGATTCCCCCTCCACAACTTCGGGAGCATTCACTACTTTCTGTCCATGGTCCCCATGGTCCATATTCCGCTATCCTTTGTGATTGAGCTACAAACGTTCGATTTGGTGCCGATGTCCTCGAATGCAGGTCTGTTAAAAATACTTGTCTTTTGAACCTCTCATGACTAGTTAATCTTGTCTGAAAAACAAGCAGAAATTCATAGTTATACACGGAGAAAAAAAAATTCTGGTAAAATTACCGTACTATATATTAAAAAACATCAATAATTAAAAAAAAAACATAATTTTGGTAATAAAACAAAAATATACGGTATTTAAACCTATCATATAGTAAAAGTTCACTGGAAATTCTGGTTTCCAAAATTATACCTCTTATTAAAAGAAATTAAGTAAAAATATGAAAAATGAATTTAACCGAATAAATGGCTTTTATACTATGACCTAAGATGAGATAAAATCTCCAAATTTTACCACATTTACTAAATTTTAACGCATATTTTATTGTTAATTTTACCAAAATCATTACTGAAGCGCATTGGTAAAAATTACCAGAACTTTTTGGTGTTTCCATAGAGCCTGAAATACGATACATTTTTCCATGTTCTTTGATCATACTTTTTTTCTCAGTGTACAACTTATAAGCAATATTACTTACTTGCAAGCATATATATTATTTTTAAAATCTACCACTATTAATAAAACCATTTTAAAATGCCATTTCCATTGGCTATTGAAGTGTTTTAGAGTAAAATATGAATGCAAGAGTTCAAATCAATCCGAAACCACTAGAAAACACTTTTAATAAAAAAAACCTACATTACTTTTGAAATTTTGAAATTTTTAACGTATCATGATTAACAGAAATGAGAAATTCCAATAAATTTATATGTTAGGAAAATCAAATGCTTAATTACAAATGTGAAAAAAACTTCAATTTCTAAAATGGAAAATTTTAATGATTTTTTTAAAAAAAGTATTAATTTTAATATAATACTTCGATAATAAAATATTCTAAAAATCTGAAATTTTTTAATATAAAACATAAAAGCAATTTGAATATGAAATATTATTAAAATAAATAAAAAAAATAGTAGAAATTTTGATGCTTTTCATAGTGAAGTGATTATGGTTTTAATATTTTAAAATTTACTAGCTAACAATTTACTAGTTAGCATTAGAACATAGTTAACAACAATATAAAATCTCAAAACACAAATGGTTCGTAATACTTTCGTATAGAATCAAATGTTTCGTAATTAAAGAAATGATTCGGAAAAGCAAAAGTTTGTAATTTTCTTTTAAATCTTTAAACACAAACAAATTTACTAAAAAAATTAGACTAATATATTAAAAGGAAATATGCTTACTTCATTTCATTTATTAATTTCATTCTAAGGGCAAAACTTTTATAACATAAGAGGTTAAAATAATAGATTGAGATGCATTTGTGAAAGCTTTGTTATTGATAGTAAATAAAATATTGATTATAATATAATGAAGCAAAACTAATTTACCTGTGTAAATGGAAATACTAATGAAATACTATGAAATAAAATGACTAGAAGATAAAGTAACCTTGGTAACCTGAAAATAAAATAAAAAGAGATTAATAGACAAACTATTTCTGTTTTTATAGTCCATAATTTTTATCTGTCAATATTTTTTCACTTAACTAGTTTGCTCGTTAAATTACTACAAGTTAGTTTAACTAATAAAATAATAAATATTGCAACTCTGATTCAAAATATTAGATTGATCTCTTTTTCTCACCTAATAAAAATACATCACTTTATTTTTTAGTATTATTTAATGCGAATATGCAAACGATATTGGATGAGGAATTCATTTCCAAATTTTCACATATTTTCAAATTATTTTTATTTTTTAAAAAAAGGCAGTTTAAAAAATTATTGTTAAATCTTAAAATATTAGAGTATATTAATTGGTTCAGAGTTTTAGAATATATTATGATAAGATATGTTTTAAATAATTAACGAGTAGGCCTATTAAAAAAAAATTTTTTTATTGCAGACGATTCCTTTTAAGTAACTTCTCTTTTGTGTCTTATTTTTTGAATTTTAGTTTTTAAAGGGACATTTACCTGATACTCCAGAATTAATAACAGTTAATGACCTAACATTGACAAGGTAAAAATCAACAATCTATAGCAAATTGATCTCAATCAAACGTTTGCAGAATCTAACAGCAGTATTGAAAGAATTCAAATTTAAGTAAGAAATATTGTAAAGGTATCTGAAAANTATTTACTCCTAATATTCTTCTTCGTTATAGAATAGTATACATTTCTGTATCCATATAATTCGGAAAACAACAATAAAAAATTATCCTAATTACTTGAAATAGTGCCATTTGTGCTGATTCTTAGTTAATTTTCATCGTTTTCTTGGTAAGTATTTTTTAGTTTTGAAAGAATTTCAACTAGAATTCAGCTATTCTGTTTTTAGCTACATATTCAAATTCATATCAAGACCTTACAATTATAAAATTTTGCTGCGTAGTATGTTATCTAAAAGTAATGAAGAGATAATCTATGCATGTATTATTTCAAAATAAAAATTTCAAACGAAGAACATTTCATTTGGAATTCTACACATTTATAAAACAAGTGAGTGTTATGATTTTTATAATAAAAAATTTGCTTGTAAATATTTTTTTACTTATTTGATGATAGTTCTCTACAGAATGGTTTTTTACGTCTGATTAAGAACTATAAGAATAATAAAAAAAGAAACAATATGAAAGTTTTTATTTCAATGAGAAGAATTCTTAGAATTGTTTTTTGTCCTAAGAATTCTTTATTTTCCGTTTTTTAGTTTATAATTTTTTTATTAAAAATGTTGTCAAGAAATTTTTTTTTGAAGAATTAAATGATATAACATTATGTGTTTATGTATACTTTTTATATATTCTAATGTTTGAAGTGATATGATTCAGAAAAGTATGGAATAAAAATTCGGTACTTACGTATTAACGCCACCGCCACTACAGATTTGGCGGTTTTTAAGTGCCGCCAATTTACACTTAAAATTTTTGCAACAAATCAAAAAATAAAACACTATTTAAAATCAAAGTAGTCAATCGGATTTCGGTGGATAATGGCCGATATAGAGTTTAGCATAGATTCAAAACAATCATATCGCCATATGAACTCTGATAAATAAGATTCCAAATGAAATAACATTTCCAAAACGTACGTTTACCAAGATAAAGTTTTATGTTGTGGGAATTGGTACATTTTCGTTTTTTCGGTAAAATATTTCCCTCCTGAAAAAATAAAATTGCATCTTGTTTTGTTTTTGGCAAATCCCAAAGACGAATTTTCGTAGCACTAAAAAATGGCGACAAAAAAGAATTATTTTTTTGTTTTTGTTTCGTCAGAATTCTTTATTTTACGTTTTTTAGTTTCTAAATAATGATTTTTATTGAAACTTGAAATTTTTTGTCAAAAATTGTTGTCAAGAAACTTTTTTTACAGAATTAAATCTCATAAAATTATGAGGCTTATGTATACTTTTTGTTCATTTTAATTTTTAAAGTAATATGATTCTTAAAAGTATGGAATGTAAAGTTTAAATAGGCCTTTCACGTTATATCATTAAATTCAGTAAAATTATTTCTCGGGCATTAGGTTTTAACTCTTATAAGAATATACATATTTTTTTCTGTTAATGTACAAATATTTTTCCGATGTGTTTTGGATATTCCTTCTCTAATAAAAAGAGATACCATTTTGTTTTCGGTTGTACAAGAAAGAAGATCAAGCATTTTTCTTTTTTAAATTTAATAAGCCACATTAAAGA
>NC_092204.1:73581420-73596334 GCF_043381705.1 Parasteatoda tepidariorum
GTTCCTACTAAATTTAACCCATGAACGGCATTTTCTGCGAGCCTAACTTCAAGCCACAAATAAACAAACGAAGTGTTCGATCGTTTAAATAGCTGCTCGCCAGATTTTATTGCATTATAAAGAAAAGTTATTGAAACTAAATACAACTAAATAAACAACAACAACTAAAACAAATAACAACAACTACTAATAACAGTAACTAAATAAACAACAACTAAATTCCATTCGTTTAGCATTGCGTCATATGTTGTTCCTACTAAATCGAAGTAGTTGTATTTTTTTCACATTATACCCAAATAACGAGTAGGCCTATTAAAAAAAATTTATTTATTGCAGACGATTCTTTTTAAGTAACTTCTTTTCTGTGTCTTATTTTTTGAATTTTAGTTTTTAAAGGGACGTTTACCTGATACTCCAGAATTAATAACAGTTAATGACCTAACATTGACAAGGTAAAAATCAACAATCTATAGCAAATTGATCTCAATCAAACCTTTGCAGAATCTAACAGCAGTATTGAAAGAATTCAAATTTAAGTAAGAAATATTACAAAGGTATCTGAAAAAGAAAACAACGGCAAGAGATAACAAGAAAATGAAGTTTGTAGTTAAAAAAAAGGCAGATCTGGAGTGTGAGATGTTTGCATCAGAAATAGAAAGAAGAAGGAATTAATATTTCTAAAACTACTTAATGTTGTCGCTTCTCAATCGCTTCGTTTTCAATCTCATATTCCAAAAACATAACCATTTATAACTGTCGCTACTCGATCATTTCACTTTAAATCTCGTTTCAATCACATGTTTCAAAAGCATATCACCACTTATAACTAACTGTAAAACAAAAGCTTGTGAGAATAAGAAATTCTATGAAATATTCTAATATTTTGGATCACAAAATCGTGTTCTATTATTTTGATTTATTTTTTTTTGTCAAAAATGAAGAAATTAATGCATGCTACATACATTTGAAATTTTTTTTAGTTGAAAAATACTGTGAGATATATACACTCACTAAACTTATAATTTATTTTGAATTAAGCTAGTAAAAAACAAAGTAAGACCCTTTTTAATGTCTAATTTTTTGATTATTCTAATACTTTGAATCAGATCTATCAATAAATATTCAATCGATGTTTCATTTTTAGTAATAAGAAATATAATAAGCTTAAAGAAGCTTATTATACTTATTCATAAACTTTAGGAAAGATGCCATATATTTGAGTTTTTATTCTTCATTTCTCGTAGAAAAAGATATTTGAGAAGAGAAGTATGACCTTGATGGCCGGCAATAACTGTTAAACAGATGTGCCATGCAGAAAACTTCCCTGAGAATCCTGCTTTCATTTCTTTAAATTATCCGTTGCAACATTTCTCATAGTTTTTGCATGCATTTCCTTTAGAAATAAAGGGTTCGTTATATCGGTAAAAAAATTTAAAACTCAGTTTATTCTATGCGTGTAGAAGATATTTTAGAAGCTTCAAGTCAAAAAAATACAAGGAAGGTATAATCTTTTTAAGAGACTCATATTTTTAAAAAAGATTGCGTGTTTAATTAATGATAGTTGACTTCTTTATTTTAGGGACTCATTTCGTACAATATTTATCATAATGCTTACACTTTTTTTTAACAAAACTAGAACGAAAACGAAATTAAAATATTCAAAAAGTAATAATGATAAGTGATTAATAAAGCGAGTTTTTTTTTTAAATCCAAAAATCATCAAATCTTACATTTGAGTGTATAAACCAAAACTTCTACAATTCCATCAGCTTCAGAATATTTCCTAAGTATTATCACCCTAATGAAATCATTCTTTCTTGAAAAAATCTCTACCTAATAACTAATCTTATTATTACTTTCTTTTTTAGGAAAAAGTTAAAGAAAGCACAGAATGAGGAACAATAATAATTGAAAAATTTTATTTGTAAAAGACGATACATTGGACCATAGAAACATTGTTATCGCGCATCATATTAATGGATTGAACTGAATTGTAGAATATATATACGCACACAAGATTCAAATGTAGTATTACGCATATTCCGATTTCATTAGAGACGGGTCGAAATTAATTCAAATTATGGAGTATTAGGAATTTAAGGTAAGAAATTTAAACTGAGGTTCAAAAACAAAAGAGAAAAGGGGGAAAACAAAAGCTGAAAGTCACTTAGATCACTTTGGAAAAGTAGAAACTGGGCATTCCATGAAAAAGGGAAAAAGCATTGGAAAATTCAAATAAGAATAATGTTATAATTTTGGATGTTTTCTGAATTATAAAGGTTTGAAGTTTGATAATTTATAATTATTTTTTTTTGAGAATTTAGTTTTTTAGTGTTGGTAACCCTTTGAGCATTAGCATTTACTTGTTCTGATTTGGGTGAAGAACATGGTCAGTTTTTGAAAATCAGTAAGTTAACATTATTTTAATTTCAAAATGTTCCAAAGAATAAATATTGTTTATTACACTTAATAGAAATATTGTGCAGTGTTAAAATAAGTTTTTGT
This sequence comes from Parasteatoda tepidariorum, assembly GCF_043381705.1. NCBI lineage: Eukaryota > Metazoa > Arthropoda > Arachnida > Araneae > Theridiidae > Parasteatoda > Parasteatoda tepidariorum. Next base: position 73,583,926 of record NC_092204.1, read on the forward strand.
TGTTAAATTCACTTAATTATATAAATTTCAACTAAACATTAATGCATGTAACGTAAGTTACCAAAAACTAGAAAAAGTTTTTGTGTGTAAAAAAGAACAAGTGATACAAANCAAAGGGAATTTCGTAACGTAAGTTACTGTAACGTAAGTTACCCACTTAAAAAATTATATTTAATTTAACTTTTGAAATAAAATCTTAAATCTAGGCATAAGAAATATTTAAACATGTCAGAAAAATGATACATATAATCTTAATCATGAAACTTTTGTATAAGAACAGAATTTTGCCTTCAAGTATATTGCAAATTTATGCCATTCCTTTTTCGGTAACGTAAGTTACCACACTAATTTTAGGCTTTTACACTGTTTAAATTGAAAAATAATAATTATTTTAATTAGATTCCTTTTGGTTTTGATTGTAATTTTACGAAATCACTTTATTTTAATATGTGTATTCATATTATTTGTTTGCTTCTAAGTTCTCAATGCAATAAAGTTTATGTGAATGTAACGTAAGTTACCGTGGAATAGCCCAACTGTATTTTACTGAAGAACCTCAAGCGAAGTTGGACTGTGGAGATGGTAGAGAGGGTATGAATTTATTTGCTATACAAATGTGCTATATAAAACTTTTTAAAAAAATGCTTTGATTGTATTTTCGACGAAATTATGATTTATTTCACGTATTTTCTCTACAGCAGTGCGGTTTAACCTTTGGACCAATCAAACATTATATTTTATTCAAAAACGTTTAAATTTACATTAAATGAAGCTTAGAATACTAAAACCTAACACGCGACGGATTATAATGGTCGTAGAGTGATATCTCAATCTAGCTGTTACAGAGGAAATGAAAATTATAATGTACTGCGCACGTTAACTTAAAAATAAAAAGTTAAATAAAAAAATTTTTTAAAAAACTAAAGTTGAAAAAATTTTATGTAATAAGAAGAGCAAATGATTTTTCTTTTCTAAGAGTGAAATTACAATATCTTTCCAGTTAAAAGGGTAAAGGATAATAAAGCTATGATTTGATGGGCCGCAGGTTGGGCCACTGTGTCCTAAGGCATACAATTGATTTAATTTCGAGGTAAATCACACAAGTTTAGACATAGATTATACAACATCATATTTAAAATATATTACTTACTCAAGGTACCAAAACAAACTGTGCCATAAGCTAAATTTGACTATAATCTCCAAAAGAAAAAGAAAAAAAGAAGAATGTTCAGAAGCTCCCTTCGAGACATTAAAAGAAGACTCCCAAAAAGTTTTATGAAAATGGTATTTATGAAAATGGTATAGTTATAACAAAAGGGTACATTAATTACATAATAAATTATTACAAAATCACTTATTATCCTTAAACACAATACCACTAGTACCTATTACCACAATTATTATGCAAAACTGATGCCAATAATAGTGGTGGGAGGAAAAAAGGAACTTCTGAAAAAAAGCACTTGAGAGAAAAAAAAGGTATCGAAAAAAAAACTGTAAAAATGAGCACCTCCTCAATAATTATACGAATTTAACAACGGATTTAATTCAGGCCGTTGAATCAAAATTTAATTTAGTTAAATATTTAAAAAATATATAAATATATAAGGATTATTTTAAAGTTTACAGGAAAGAACTTTCCCCACTTCATATTATTTATCAAAATGTTAAGGACCCTCAAGCAGTTCTAAAATTATTCTAAATTAGAATAATTTAACTCACTTCATTTTGATAAAAGAATAATATACAAGTAAAACTTTTTCAGCTAGTTATTTTTTTAGAAAATGTATAAGATTGAAATAATTTATCATTTTTTTTAATATTTTCAGCTTATCAAAACATCACGTCTTTAGAAATAGTTGTTATTTGATTTAATTGTTACATTATTTATAATAATACTGATAAACATTATATGATTGCGTTAAAAATATGTATGATATCAAAAGTTCCTTTCATTTAAATTCAAATTAAATTTATATTAATTATTTTTTTAAATAACTAATTTCATTCGAGAAATTATTAAAATAAAATAAATTCGAGAGAAATTATTAAATTACATTAAATTCAAATTCAACGACCTGAATTGAATCGGACGTTGCAATTAAAATGTAACAGTTAATGAAGTGCATTTTTTTTCTAGTGCATTTTCTTTATGTTCTGTTTTTCCCATGGTTTTCAACTTTATTCCTAAAGTATATTTCTGCTGCTCTTTCTTCAACCAATCTGAGAAATAATTCGGTTTCTCAATTTATTTGATTTAATTCTTATAAATGTCGGCATAAATATTTTTTTGTTCGTTTTGGTTAAACCAAAGAATCGTTTTTTAAAAGTAAATCGGTTAAGAGAGTGTCTAGCGGTTAAGAGAGTTAGTAAAAATATTGAGCACCCAAAATCGAGTGATATTGAATTGACCTGAAGATGTTTTAATAATAATGTTGACCACACTCCGTGGTCATTTAATGTGAAACAAGAAATATAATACAACTCTAGATCTCATTCACCTTTTTAGAACACGAGTGCTGTTTTTACGAGTTATTTTTTGAGAGGCGGAAGTAGAGGAAACGCTGGACTGGCTTCCGCTTGGACATCGAACAACCCACTTCCGGCAATCCATTCGATTGTAGGATGCAACTCAATGTGTAGAGCGTGTTTATTACTTTATGCCACACAATTCTGGGGCAATAAGTGGGGCATTCATTAGATGCGAAGATAGTTGCATCACGGTTTCCTTGGCCGATCTCACGCAACCTTATCTTCAATCCTAACTAGGCTGCGAAAATAGCCACATGCACAGTGCGCAAAATTTAAAAATTATCACCCTGAATAACTTCTGTTCTAATGATTGAATTTTCGCAAACTATATGACAATCATAACTATTCAAAGAGACAACCTCAAATGCGCTAATAAAGTTTTTAGTTAGAGAATCAGATACAAAAGCTTACTTTCTCTGAATATACATACTTTATTTTAGGCGAATTTGGCTTTTTGATTATTAAATATGGGTGGTTTACGCAATTAGGAAATTATATCTCCATAATTTGGTCAGGAGAGCTGTCTAAAGTTTGGATTCCCTGATGCTAATTAATCTTCTTACGTATTTCCCTGGATTGTTTTTTTTAAGTGAATCAAAAACTTTTTATTACAATTATAAATTTCGTTTATCCAAAATAGTTCTTCATATTTTTTATTATTATTTATTACTATTATACTGAATAAGGGTCGAAAAAAATATTGAATTGGGATGTATACAAATTTTTACATTATTTTAAAGTATGCAATTGAGTTACAATGATTATTAACCATTTAATTTTTATTTAGTTAGAGACTTGTACAAAATACAATACAAATGAAGAGCAACATCTGCTAATTTGAATTGCCTTGGTGCTGGATAACCCTTTAAAGCAACCTGATAGTGCTGGGGATGATGAGGGCGAACAAACTCGCAGATCTAATCTGATTCAGATTAATAGGATTAATTAAAAAAAGAAATTTTTTTGATCAATTAGCACATTTTAATGCAAGGGTCAAACTTCTGTCTGGGATTTTATTTCTGAAATAAAAGGCTGTAACCAGTAATACATAGAAGATAATTATTTAAAGTTCCTTGTATTAGCTACTTATTTTCTTTTGAAATAGGTATAGAATGTAGATTTTTTTCAATGTCCTTGAAACTTTTATTTACAGATCTATGAATCATCAGCAGTCTATAAATCATGATACAAATTATCAGTGCTTTTAAATTTAAAAAAAAATCTAATCTATTTCTTAGGAAATCTTCGATTCCTTAAAATAAATTATTAATAGGTAATTAATTTTTAGTGAAACTATTTATATATTAACATCAGAGAACAATTGACTATGATTCCATTAAATATAAATAGCATAGAGTAAAATTGATGATCATCCTAGCCAAAGGGTCACTAAATATAGCAAGAGGAGATAAATAATTGTCTTCCAGCGGCTGCAGCTTTTTGCAGCAGCTTTGCACTCTTTGTGAATTTTCGTCTACCAATGAGGTGACCCAAGCTCGAATCCCAGCGGTGGCTGGAAGATACGAATTCTGCTGCGGCTTGCACCGACACGGTGCTGATGTAAAATATCCTCAGTGGTACACATAATCATAGGTTAGAACCTCCTTGCAGTTGGACTAACCATCAAAGGTTTTCGTGGTTTTTTTTTTCCTTCCATATATAACACAATCGCAGGTCAGTTCTATCAAAAAGTCCTCCACGAACGCTAGCTTGCCCAAATGATTGATCCAGGAATTCCATGGTTTTCTGATTTGGGTTCAAAATTGTAAGGCTACGGATTGGAGCATTGATAGTTCTAAATTCAGAATAGTGTCAACTGTTCAAAACCGATCATAAAATAAATATGGAATTATCGTGAATATTTCATAATACCCACAAAAAAAACCGTTATTTCACTCTTGTTTATTAAAATTTTTCTTTATTTTAGGAAAAAAAACTTGCAATGTTTACTATTTTACAAAATAGTAATTCAAAGAAATGCCTCACATTATTAATTATAACAATTCTCCAATCAATTCAATTGAATAAATTTTTGAAAAATTTAGAAAATTTCCTAATTTTGCCCCATAGCAAATAAGTGTCGCAGAAATTATTCAAAATAAATTATTAACTTTTCATTTCATTTATGAATAATGTTTTTTATCGATACAATAGCACCAGAGGACAATAGCCTTAATGTTTTAATCCGGAAAAAAATATTAATATCTATGATTTTATAGAAATAATTCAGCAATCAAACATAAATAACCCTTGCTCTCCGGATAAGCAGTACAAAAGAAATGGGGCAGGGCCAAATAGTAAACAGAAGAAAATAAATGTGGGTTAAAAGGAGTCACGCGTGTTTATGACTATTCTTAACTAAAGGCCATGGCAGACGATAAGGAATTTGGTGGTGTGTTCGTATGTTAATGACCTAGAATATTTTATGCAGTGCTTTCCGTTCCCCTTTAGGATTAAAAACAATAGCAAAACATTAAGAAAAAGTAATCATTAAATCAAAAATAACTTCAAGCTGATTAAGAAGAAACACTTAAAAACAATTAATAGCTGTTATTTAATCACCGTTAGTGTGCAAAAATATTTTGAAATTAGAAAAAAACGGATCACCCTGAATAACTTTTGATCACGGATTATCGGTTCTTTTCTTCTATCACGTGCTTTCTCTGAATAATCATACTTTTTTATAGACGGGTATGGAATTCTGACCCCCAAAATATAGGGAATAGTCGCATTCTGGGAAATATGGTCACCAGAGATAGATCAGGAGAGCGATCCAAGGTTTGGACTCCTTAATGTTAATTTTACTTTTTGCGCGTTTCGCCATATTTTTAAACGAGTTTTAAAACAAATTTCCACAAAATTACAAAATTCGTGTATGTAAAGAGATGCAAAAATAATTTTTTGTAAACATTTATTTTATTATTATTTTAATATTAATTTAATAATAGTCGAAAACATTTTGAATTGCTGTGTATACAATTTCTGACATCGTATTAAAGATTGTCATTTTGCATGGCAAAATATAAAATTTGTGTGAAGTCAGTCGAATAGTTCTTGAGAAATCAGATTTTCTCTGACCATTAAAATTGAGTCCTAGAACGTGAAGATTCGATCATTACAACAAAAGTTATTTAGGGTAGTCCTTTTTTAACGTACTGAACATCGTTAAAAATATTGGAGCCCTTTTTATAGTAATATAGTTCAAATTTGCGGTAAACTTTAATATTATTCTAAATTACATACTATCATATAATTTAAACTAGATTACACGATATTAAAATTTAACCTGAACTAAAACACGATACAATTTTTTAAAAAAAAAAATTAAGGTTTTAACGAACTTGCAGCTTCCATGGTTCAACAATGAACTAATTTTTCTTAGAATCTTAGAATGTTTTTATAAATTAAAGGATTGTTGCGACATTTTGAAAAGCAACTTTTTTTATGTTTTTATGTGCGAAGAAAAAATAAAATAAAAATTGGATGTTCTAAATGAAAAATGAGGTTTTAAATTTTTTAAAAAAAAGCTTTAAACGAAGTAAAACGCTATAATATTCGTAATGAAAAATTTATAATGTGAGTAACAGATTCTTTGATTTAATTTTATAAACTGAAGTAAGAGCGAACATCCACTATTTTTAAACTCAAATGTCTTCGTTCCTTTTTTTCATTCAATTTATTTCCTAGCCTATTTATTTATTTCAAATTTGTTGCCAATTTATTTCTTAGCACTATTTTTAACCACAAACGTCTCAGCGCCTTTTTTCGTGCAATTATTTTCTAGCCTATTTATTTATTTTCAATTTTCTGCAAATTTAAATTTTTTGCTTATTTATTTTCTAGCATGATAACTCTTTGACGCAGAATTTTTATTTAACATATTTTTCATACATTTTTCCTTATTGTGTATTATTTTAAGTCAAAATATTATAGTTAGTCTTCTGTATTCATGGATGAAATTACCGACGTCTTTTTCTGAATTAAAGATAAAACTTTCCACTGCCACACGGCTCACTGCCAAACAATTATTTTTAAAATTTGCATTCATTTGCAGTAATTTAGATCTTAAAGAAACAGTTATTCATCATTGAAATTTCTCTAATCTACAAAATTAACTATTGATAAGTTTTGAATAGGAATGAAAAAAAAGAAGAAAAAAAAACATTTTTTTCAAACTTCTTTTTTTGGATTTCACATTCTAGAACAAATATAATTCCAAAAATCTAACCTATTTTTTGTTCGTAACTATTAGACTGTATATTATAATTAAAAAGTACCAAAATATATTTTTACTTACAATTGGAGTGTCAGAAAAAAAAAATAAAAAGGGACACCGGTGATTAGGAGACAACAAGATTTAAGTATGAACAAAGGGTACAAAAACAAACTAGTATCAAACGATTTCTTTCAATTAAGAACGATTTGGTAGAGAATGATGATGGGAAAAGTGAATACAGCAGCAGGTGGGTCAAAAAAGAACACCGCACATTCCCCAACAAATACCCTACTCCCACTACTCACATGACTCACGGGATGAAGTGGGTCCTGCTGGTGCAAAATAAATTGTTTGGGGGGAATGACTCAGGGTGTCATCCGATGCTCTGGGAATCCTAGTCGGAAGATCGTCTGGAATCGTCTGCCTTGTATCAAAATGATTACAATTTTTTCCTCATATTTTATTCTGATGAATTATCTCTTGAGATAAAAAAATATTTTTTATGTCCATATATATATAATAAAATGAGTATCTTCCATGCTTAAAAATATTGCTGACATTTTTTTTAATGTTTTCAAAACTAATTGTTCAAGTTGCTAATAAATATAATGGTCTGCCTTGTCTCCCGAGGCGAATTCTCAGCTCATCTGATAAAGGATCAGAGTGCATTCCGAATTTTTCCGCCAAAGATCCTGACATATTATTTCCGCAAGTACTAGTTTTTTGTTTCAAACCCTTTAAAGCAAATAACCTTGGAAATTACTCTTTTTTTTTTCTTGTTTCCTACATTAACTTTATCTTTTTACAACAAAAAAAGAACAGTATTTTTACTTTTACTTTAAAATAAGAATTTTCTATACTAGAATTCTTCTTCTTTGATTTTAACCAAATCTTAAATTCTGAATTCAGAATTTACTTAAACCATATGTTTAGTAATCTTAAATAAATAGAATTGTTTTCCAAAAATAATTTTACTTTTAAAGAATATTATTATAATGTTATGCTAGTTAGAGAATGAGGCTTAAAGGAAATTAACTGATAGTTAACTGTTGTGGTAAACTGATAGAAAATTATAAATCATCTACTGATTTATTGTAATATATACATGTTCTATAATATAAACACTTTTATTTATTCTTATTACGAGAAAAATTACGAAAAAAATGTATATCATTGAATATAATTGCAAAGAATACTTTAACTGAATGGAAAAATATCACGAATCTTTTTTCATAAAAATATAATTTTTAATAATTACCATATATTATTCATAAAAAATGAAATGTACAAAAATATCAATGAAATTTAACATTTTTATTTTATCATAGAGCTTTCATTAGTATTGTCGAAGCAAAAAATTCTCTTATCACCATTTGATGAAAATTCAGACAATTCATTAAAATAAATAAAACTTCTTAGAAATAAAAAAAAGTAACGTAGTTGGTTACCAAAAATATTCTGTATAGCTCTTTAAAGGAGCCTTTCATATACACAAAAAGACGAACAAAAAACAATGAGCATTCAGGAATTGGGTCAATTTTTTTTCTGAAGCCAATACTATCAAAATACGTAAAAATAAACTTTTTTTTATAAATAATATACTTATTGTGAAACTAATACTAGATGCTACAAAAGTTAAAACAAAGAATTTTTCTTCTAAAAAAACATTCCTAAGTAAGAACAAACCAAGAAAAGCACAAGCAATTCGAATGCGCTCCAAATGAATATTTTTGTTTTCTCTTACTGTGTTTTTTTAACACAAAGTTGCGGTTCAACAAATTCTATCACAATGGAAAATATAAAAATTTGCAATGCTCCCGTACAAAATATCTACGAGGGAAAGTCAAACTGTAGATGAAGAGAACGATATAGCGGATAAAGTAAGATTAAAAAATTTGCCCAGGTTTATTGTCGTAAAATAGGGATTATCAATCCTACGACGCGATAAACGACCGAAAAATCTTTATCTTCTATTCCTTTAATTGACAAAAACTTAAGTTCAATCAATCGTAGTCAGTTAAAGCCTTAAACTAATATCTAATGCACATCATTATGCGGACAATGAGTCTTAACTTAAAAGTCATCAGGGTAGGGAATACCGGACAAACGCGAAGTGTATATTGAGCAATGATCTCTAACTTTAAAATAAAATTAACATCAGTGAATATAATCCTAATACCGTACTAGACTCGAATACACTGTATAGGGCAAGAGTTTTTTATATATTGCTCAATAATCAATTGCTTTATGATGAGCAGTACATGACTACATGAACTTTAAACGGATTAAGTCATGTACGCTGGCTGTACAAGCACTTTAACTGCGTACTGCGTAGGATATTAGACTTAGGTTTAGCCACTTAATGAAAGAAGCGTTAAAGATTCTCCACACTTTAACGGATAATTATTGAAAATCTCAATTTTAACCTGATAAACCTTGGAAAAACTGTCATTTTTGCGTTATCTACGGCAATGAAAAAGTAATTACGAGAAATTGGAATGTCATAATTTAAAAAGTCCTCATCGAACGCATACCTGATCCGATAGGCTGTTGTTGTTTTAGTTCATTTGCGTCGCACTAGAACTGCACAATGGGCTATTGGCGATGGTCTGGGTAACATCCCTGAGGATGATCAGAAGACATGCCATCACAATTTTGATCCTCTGTAGAGGGGATGGCACCCCCGTTTCGTTAGCCCGATGAACTGCACGCGAAGTCGAGCCCTTTACGGTAGAACAGCTTAACGAGGACCAATACCGCACACCCTAGGTCCCTACTCAGACTAATACAAGTGGTCAACCACCCGCACACTGAGCGCAGCCAGTGATGCTTGACTTCGGTGATCTGCTGGGAGCCGTGCCTTAAAGATCAGTACACTGCGGGACCTGATCTGATAGGAAAGGATCGTGTATTTTCAATTGTGTTTAAAATGACAAACCACATCAGAATACCGTAAATCCACTGCGTGTAAGAACAACACACATAGTTAGAAAAAACGAGAAATTGAGCGACATTCTGGCAGATTTTTTCGAATACTTTTTTTTTCCCATAACGTAATAGAATAATACTTTTAAGGCAAGTTATTTTTGTTGAGTTCGTAAACAATTATCAAATAGTTTACTCGTAAATTTTGTCAGATTCAAGCTAACGCCTTTTGAAAATAGCGCGAAAATTCTATATAAAGAGAATAATTTTTTTTTACACTATATAGGGTAAGAATTATTTATGTACAACTCAATAATCTATTGATTTATCATAGATTATTGAGCAGTACATGAACTTTACGTGGATAAAGTCATGTATGGAGTCTTTTTTTTCCTTTTTTTTTTTTCTTTTTTAAATTTTTTACAACGAAGTGCTCTGAGACGGACTACGGATTTAGGTAAAAAGAGAGAGGCATCTTACGAAAAGAAGAATCAAATCGACGACTAAGGATACTACTAAAACTTCAAATCTATTATTATTATTTTTAAAATTAAATTGAATTTTTAAACAGGCAAATAATTGGCTAAAGATAAAAATTTTATAAATAAAGATTTTCAAATAAATTTCATTATGAAGTTTAAGATCTTTAAAATATGAATTTAGAATTTAAGAAAAAAAAAAGATTTTACTGAAAAGAAATTTTTATTTTAATTATTTGCATTACATAAAAAAATGCAAAATTTGTATTACATAAAAAAATGCAAAATTTGTATTACATAAAAAAAATTCAAAATATGAATTTAGATTTCTTTTTTTAAATTAATTTATTTTGGAAACAATTTTTTTTCAAATACTCTACTTTTTATGAAAAATCTTGGAGCTTACACACCGTAGCCAGTCACTGCTTCGTCTATTTTTTTTCTTCTTTCATTTGAAAAATTACTGCATTTATTTGCGCTTGTAAAAATAAGTAAATATTTAGAATTGTTTATTTATTTTACTTATTTGTTTTTATCCAAGTAACTCATTTATTTTTAACTCCGTATTTTCATCTACGTAAGTATAGCTTAAATTTGAGTTGTTTAAAATATTTTCCAAGAATATCCCTTTTTTTTTCTTTTAGAAAATAATATTAAATTAATTAAACATTTCTTCAAGTTTAAAAATATTTTAGTGTTAAATTTTCTTCAGCAAAAGATTTTAGACACTACTTTCTTTTAATTCATGCTTATATAAACTGTGTAACATATTTAGATGACGGCTGGCGATATATTTTTTTATTTTTACTTCTTTATTTTTTTAAATTATACATGGCATTACTAAAGCTTAAACCAACCATAATTAATTGTCCAAAAATAAATCCCCCTTGAATTTAAAATAGATTATTTTGTGCGTTAAAAAAATCTCATTAAATATTTAAAATATTTTTGCTGATTTTTTTTAAAATTTTTATTTAAAAAAATTAGTATTTTTCTCTTTGAACTCTCTCCGAATAATTTCTTTGATGTACCGATAAGAGGTTGTTCTAACAAGCTCAACAGTCATTAAGATTAAAGGAGTGAATTCAAACAATTCTTCAATGAGGGATTGTTGTTTTTTTAACTCTTTTTTAAATCTGGATTCTTGCCTACAGTTCTAAAGCGAAGTCTGCATTTCAATTTTAGTTCTTAGAGATTTTATTTTTATGTTCTTCTACTTACACTTCCGCTTGTCTTCATATGTCACAGCCTACTCGAACGTGACAAACTTGCTTGTTTCCACATTCTCAAACAGAATATAAATACCTTTTCCACCCCCTTTTAGCATCCCATTCACATATTTTTAAATTTAGGACCAATGCCCTCAATATTTCTAGCGAAATAAATAATATTCCAGAGTTCAATTTTTTATTCCTTAACTGTAGAAAATACTTGAAAGTATGTAACACTTTAAATAGAACGACTAGCTGTAAATATATATAGAGAGAGAATCTTGCAATGACCGTTCCTTATTTACATATTCGAAACCCTTATCAAAAATAGAGTAAGAAACGTATGCAATACACATAAGGACTAGCAAATTATGACCGTTCATTATGTATATATTTGGTAACCTTATCATAATTAGAATCTAATAAATACATACACCTGAGGACTCGCAAACTACGATCATTCTTTACTTAAATAATTGGAGCCTTTATCAAAAATAGAGTAAGAAAAATATAAAAAGATTATGAAGGTTCATTATATATATATACTTGGATAACCATTATCAAAAATAGATTTAAAATATTACATACCCCTTAGGGCTCACGAATAATAAACGTTAACTGCATATATATTCGGAGCCCTTTTCAAAAATAGAGTAAGAAAAATACAACAACATTGTGGCTCACAAATTATGGACGTTCATTGTGTATGTAATTGGAACCATTATAAGAAATAAAATAAGAAAATTATTATATACTAATTATTGCTAGCGAATTTTGACCATTGTCCGCTGCATAATCGTTTATTTCATATATATATATATATATATATATGTATTGATACAATATCAGAAAGCACTCTTTTTTGCGGATATAATTGTGTGGGCTGATGAAAAGATTATCTCTCCTATTTTCCGGATTTTTTAAAAAAAATTTATTCCCCCCCCCAGTTGTTTTTTTTTTTTTTTTTTTTACTTTTTTTTTTTTTTTTTTTTTTTTTTTTTTTTTTTTTTTTTTTTTTTTTTTTTTTTTTTTTTTTTTTTTTTTTT
>NC_092204.1:73597226-73639478 GCF_043381705.1 Parasteatoda tepidariorum
AATTAATTTAATTTTAATTGTCCAGTATAATAATCACGCGATTTTTGTTAACTGTTTTATTATTGTACTTTTAAACCTAAACCGCGTTTTAATTCACGCCGGTAAGTTTGATTTCCTATTACATTTTTCTTTTATTTCATGATTTTTTTCAAAATAAGGTTTTTTGCGATATCGACACATATAAAGAATAATTTTTATCTTAGGATAATTATTCTTTATTCAGAAATATCGCATTATTTATGGCAATTAGATGTGTCTTGACAACGACTATTTGCTTATACCATTCTTGTTTCTCTACCATTTAGTTTTTTATTTTATTCATGTTTTTCATGTTAATTTGTGTATATATATATATATATATATATATCGTGTTCGTTTTCTATAATTTAAAGGCTTTATCATGAAATAATTATTTTAATTTAACTTATGATCTCAATAAGTAATATAGAAATTCTAAATTAGAATATTAATTGCTTTCGGCAGCTAATTTAAGGTAGGTCATGAGGACTTCAGAAAGTAGTTTAAAATAAATTAAAGGATGTTTAGAAATCATTCATCCGATCAGTAGCTTAAAAATCTTTTTAAACCATTCTTATTTTAGGTCTTTGTAGATTCAGAAAATATAATCACTCAGCGACAAAAAATCATCAAATAAAAGGTGCAATGCAATGCTTCTTACAGGAGGCAATGCTTCTTACAAGAAGAGCAAAATTTAAAGTCATTCGAACTATTTTTAATTTTCTTTCAGTTTCTTCTTTTTTATTTTTTCTACTGCTGACACTTTCCACAAATATTTTAACTCACTCAGATTTGCAACAAGCACAAATTTTAAATATAGTACAAGATTTAAAATTACTAAAATTATCCTATAGCACTTCTTACTTAAGGGACATGGTTTGTTCTGAAATATAAATATATGGCGTTAATTGAACAGAATCCATTTTTACGCGCTGTAATAAAAGGCATGAGGTAATTTCGCTTACTTAATAGTCGTTTTCGCGTTCTTACTACAATGGTAAATAGAGATCAGAAATAGAGTTTTTTTTCCAGCTATTTGCTGGAACTTTCAGTTAGAAAGCTTACTTACTACACACGTACAACAAAAAAGTAAACGATTTTCAGCAAATTAGTAAATAAGAAAAATAAATCAATGAACGAGCAAATCAATAAATTAAAAAAATATGCGAATAGAATAACTAAGAAATGAGCCAATCGGAACAATTAATCGATGAATCAATGTAAACACCGTTAACGAATCGACGAATCAGCAAATAAATGAAGCAATAAATCACCGAATGTAAGTAATAACGAATCGATGATTCAGCAGGTCAACGATTCGATAAAACAGTGAATGTGTCAACACAGAAACAGCATATCAACGAATCAGTAATTTTCCTACTGATTCTCCTATTCATTATATTCACTCTTTTAACTGTAACCAGCTGATTTATTTATTCATTCATTTGATATTTGACTGATTCTTTAAACTTATTCAATATTTTTTGATTCGCTTATTAACTCTCAAACTCACTTATTCAACGAATTGTTTATCAATTTACAAATTCAATCATTAGCCATTTCCCCAGTTTAGAAGACAAACTTTGATATCTCACGGGTTGTATTAATAAGTACGAGTCATTATGCAATAATCTATAATAATATGACGCATATTTTATTTTCTGTAACCGTCGTTGAACAGTTTACGATTACCAATGTTCAGCTCCGTCGTTTTGTAATTTCGAAATCGATCCAGAAGACAAAGAAACTCCTGGATCAATACCCCCAGAGGCATTGGCTTGTTAAGGAAACTTCGAGGAATTGCTGACCCCGACAGATTTCAAGTGCTCCAGTTACCATTTAATACGAGGGGATTCGTCGGTTGGCACGAGCCTGTTCTCACGAGCACGAGTCCAGCACCCTACCTACCAGGCTATCCCGGCGTAAACTAACTTAAATGTTTAGACTCTGTAGTAATCCATAATCTATATGTTTCAATTCTATGTCAAAAATGAAGTTCAGATGGCCAATATAGGTAGCAAATAAAAATAAAGTGAAGAAAAGGACGAAGAAAAAAACGCCATCGAAATCTACTGAATAACTTGTGAGGTAGGAGGAAAACATCAAAACCAGTTTGATTACCTGATGAAACTTGGGTGGCCTTCTTTATAATAATCGTCTTTTAACTCTACTCTCTGAAAATTATATAGGTTTAGATATTGTCTTTCTTAGTTGTGATTCGTTAGATAAATTTTACTTGCTCTAATATTAATAATTGCTGTAATATCGATAATATCTTTACGTCAAAATCGGTCAAATAGTTTCTGAGTTATTGCATTTAAAAAGTTGTATAGTTAAAATACGATATCTCAAAAACTGTTATAACGATTTCAGTCAAATTTGGTATTTTGCCATTTAAAATTGCATTTTTTAAAATGATGTAAAAATCTGCGCACATTTTAACTCAAAAATATTTTTAGCTGTTAATAAATAAAATTATTAAAAATAATAAATAAGCATTAAAAATTATTGTTCGAGGAGGATTATCTCTGGACAAACGAATTTTATACAAACACTGTGCGAAAATTTTCGTTGCATTAAAAAACTAGAGATGTGAAATACGCGAGAAATACAATTAACATTGATGTCCAAACTTTCGACCGCTTTCCTAACCACATTTAAACCTAATAGCACCACATTTTCCAGATTGTGGTTACTCGCCCCTCAATTTTGAGGGTCAAGAATCAGAGTCCGTCCGAAGAAAGTTATGTTTATTCAGAGAAAGCATGTTTTTGTGTCTGATTTCATGGTCGTATGTATCGTCTGAACCAGTAATTTACAGTTTCTAAGTTAGGCCTTCGAAACTTTAAGATTGAGTCTTAGTGCGCGAAAATCGGATTTTTTGATCAAAAGTTATTTAAAGTATTCTCCCCCCTTTTTTTACGCTCTGTATACACTTTTTTCTGCTTCCTTTTTGTCAATGATTCTAAAAATGTATTTTAAGGTTGGCAATTACATAAAACCTTCTATATTTGTATATAGATAAAAATGTTTAAAAGTTTTTTTTTTTTTTTTGAAAACAAAAAATGCTTTTTACGATTACATTTCTGTACAATGTACTCTTCTGTATTTTTATACGATGGTGCTGAAAAGATAATCTAAAACGTCTTTTGAATAATTAAATACTTATAATTTGAATTACGACAACTGTTACGAATTACGATGTTAAGAACAATACAATCAAATTAAAGAGACAAAAAAGGAAAGTTCAATTAAGAAAAATTGTCAATTAATTTTTTCCTATAATATTTTGCTACGTATATAATTTTCAGCTAGTACATCTTTTCGGTAATATTCCTCATCATCATCATATCTGGCTAGACAGCCCAGGGTAGGCCAGTGCCTTCCTTTGAATTCGAATCCACTCCTCTCTACTTTTGACACTTGTTCTCCAGTTTTTCTCCTTTAGAGTAAGGAGATCAGTCTCAACTAAATCCAGCCATCTTAGCCTGGGTCTACCTCTTATCCTGTTCGTTAGGGGTTTGTGTAACAGGATTTTTTTTAAATTTGAGTCATCATTCCTTCTGAAAATGTGAGCTGCCCAGTTCATTCGATGTATTTTAATGAATTTCACAATATCTGGCTCTCTGTAGATTTTATACAGTTCAGTATTATATCGTCTTCTCCAGGAATTATTTATTTTTATCCCACCAAGGATGGCCCTCAAAACTTTTCTCTCAAAAATGGCAATTTTATTTTCACCAGCTTGAGTTAGGTTCCAGGTCTCAGAGCCATAGGTAAGTATTGGCCTAATTAATGTTTTATAGAGTAAAAGTTTTGTATTTTTTGATAAAAGAGAGGATTTGAAAAAACGTTTTAAACCATAAAAAGCTTTATTTGAACAAATTAGACGACTCCGAATCTCATTGTCTATGTTATTGTCGGCAGTAACTATTGAACCAAGGTAAGTAAAATTCTGAACAGTCTGAAACCTGTGGGAACCAATCTCCAGATAGGATTCAGTAAAATTTAATTTAGCAAGTACAGGCATGTATTTGGCCTTATCGGTATGGTAATATTCCTATATCCGCTTAATTTGGAGCTATATAATATTATAGATTAACAATTGAGTAGTTTAGATATGAAAACTACGAATGTACTAATAATGTGCTTTAAGAAAAATTAAAAAAAAAGTATTAATTATGCAATCGAGGCAAATTAATTAGTGCTTACGATATTTTAAGTTGCGAAATCGGACAAAAATAACGTAATTTTTCTGAATAAACATACATATTTTTCGAAGAACTTGGATTTTTAGGGATTACGACCAAAATTAGGGATAGCCGTATTCTAGGAAGTAGTTTGGTCAGAAGAGAGGTCCAAAGTTTGTACCCCTTACTGTTAATTTTATTTTTTGTGTATTTGGCCATATCTCAAGAACTTCTTAAGCGAATCGTCTTTGCATACAATTATAAAATTCATTTATCCAAAGACAATTTAAATCAAAAATAACTTTTTGTAAACATTTATTATTTTTTATTATTTTATTTAATAATAGTCGAAAAAATCTGAACCGTAAATTTTTACATCATTTTAAATAATAAAATTTAAAATGACAAAATAGAAAATTTGAGCGAAATCGGTCTAATAGTTCCTGAGAAATCAAATTTTTAAAAAGTCACATTTCTAAAATTTGATTCCTCAAGAACTATTGAACTGATTTCGCTCAAATTTGGTATTTTGCCATGCATGACTGTATTCTTTAAACTATACCTTAAAATTCAAAAATTTCCATTGGATCAATTATTCACCGATCATTAGATCAAAAGTTTTTCACAATAATCTTTTCTTTTCTTTTTTTGCGTACTGTACATGTGCATACTCTTTTTCCTATTTTCATAAGCTTACTATTTCATTTCTTTTTTTCTTTTTGCACTCTCACTTTAAAAAAGCAGTTCACAAACCGAACATCCGAATTGTTGCGTTAAAAGAATAATTGAAATACGAAACTTATGGTAAAACTTATGCATGTTCGGTATCAATTGAATTATCATTCATTAAAAATACTTTCAAAAAGCATAATTTTAAATCTTCAAATTTTACTGTACAATTCATTCTAGAATTTAAAAAAATAAATCAAAGAAAGTAAGTACTACACTTGTGTTCTTATTTGTTATAATTTAGAACTTTCCTTAAATGAAACGATAACGCAAAAATACTCGATTGAACGAATATGAACACCATTTGAATTACAAAATTTAACTTTACAGTAATAGGAACCTTTAATGCATTGAGGTGCTACATCGATATAAATGTACTATAAATATTAAAAAAAGGAGTTTTTAAAAAAATAAAATTTTAATTTCGTGTATTTTTGTTATTTTGTTAAAGAAATAAAAAAGAATCAAAAAAATATTCATTATAACAATTTTTAGAAGTTAGAGATAAAAAAAAGTTTTTTTTAGAAAATTCAAATAAAATGTTTTTCACTAAAAACATGATTTTAAAAATTTCTTACACCAAAGCCATAATTATTACTTCTAAACAGTAATCACAAATAATCTAATCCACAATTTCTATCGCCATATAAATCACAAGGAAATCCTTCTACGAATCACATTTACATTACAAAATGCAACTTTACAAGCGTATAACCCTTTATTGCAATGAGATGTAACAAAGATAAAAAATAAAATGCTTTTAAAAAAATAAAACTTTACCTTCATGTATTATTGTTATTTTGTTTAAAAAATAAAATATTTTTTTGCTTCTTTTTTGACAATTTGAAGAAGTTACAGCTAAAAAGAAATTTTTTTAGAAAATTCGAAAAAATTTTCTGCACTAAAAACGCAATTTTAAGAATCTCTAATTCCAAATATTAAGCCATAATTATTACTTCTAAGCCTTAATCACAAATAGTCTAAACCACAAATCCAATTACTACATAAATCCCTTACGGATGATTTTTGCAATGAAAAATGAATTTTAGAAGTAGGGGGAACTTTAATGCAATAAAAATATTTTTTCAATCGTAAAAAAGCCTTTTTAAAAATATAAGACAGTATTTTTTTGTTATTTTGTTTAAAAATTTTCAACTTTTTTAATGTTTCATTTTTTACAATTTTAAGAGAACAGAGTGAAAAAAAGTTCTAGGAAATAAGAATAAATTTTTTAACACCAAACACATAATTTAAATAACCTCTAATTCCAAAAATCGAAGCATAATTATTACTACGAAACAAAAATGACAAATAGTCTAAATCACAAACCAATAGCTATATAAATCATGAGGAAATCTTTATTCGAATTCCATTTGCATTACAAATTGTAGCTTTACAAGTGTAGGAACCTTTAATACCATGAGATGCAACGTTGGTAAAGATGTGTTTTCAAGAGTAAAAAAAGAGTTTTTAACACTAGAAAGACTGAAACTTAGTATAAATATTGCCCAAAAGCAGTCAAAATGACTGCATTGTAAAAGAATAACTAAGGTGTAAAGAAATTTGTTTAATTAATTTTTAATACTTCTTATATTATTTACAGTTATATTATTTACAGTATAACAAGTTATTAGTAAATCTTAACAATAAAAAAATTTACTTCAGTTGGAAAAAAAATTATTTATGCATTATTATTTGTACATATTTTGCAAATGAAAAAGTAGTCAAAATTACTTCTTTGGGCAATCTAGTGTTAAAAGATATAAAAGTCTACTTTTTTTCTGTATTTTGTCATTTTGTCTAAAAATGAAACGAATAAAATTTAGTGTTTCATTTTTAAGAATTTTAAGAGATTAGAAATGAAAAAATGTTCTTTTCAGAAAACACATTTGTCTACGCTAATCTCTAATTCCAAAAATTAATGCATGATTATTACTGCTAAACAGAAATCACAAATAACCTAAATGAGAAAATTTCCTTTCCATGAGAAAATTCTTAATTAAAAATAAATACTCTTCTTTTTTTAATTTTAGATATCCTGAGAAGAATTTCTTAAAATGAAATAATCATCTAAATTACTAACTTATTTTCATATTAAAAGCCTATCTTTAATATTTTGTTCTCTCTTTGACCATCACAATAAAAATACACACTTAATTGCACTCCCACGAACAAACTCGTATAAAATCAAGAACTCACCTATGACCCCCAGGACCACACATTTTGAACAAACTAAGCAATTAATAATTTTCAAGAACTTCGCGTGTGAGAAAAACCGCTCCAGACAGTAAACTTCTTCCTCTCCGACTTCTCTTGAAAAACAGATTCCGACTCACTAACACTCTGACTTCCACAAAATGTTTCTTCCCCCCCCTTTCCATGGCACTATCTCCAACTTGATACAACAGAGGATGGGGTGGGAGAAAGGGGAGCATAGCCAATAGTGACCGAGAAATTAGGGGTGGGTACATTTACAGAAGCTTTTCCTGCCTGTGTGCTAGGAGGGGAAGCGAAAAAAAGAAGAAAAATGTCATGGCAAGGGCCCATATTTGTTTGTTTGTTATGGGGTTTAGGTGAAAGTTGAATGCATTCGATTGTTTACACAGGTTCGGTAAATAAACATAAAATTGAACTTGATTCGCGACTCCTAATTATTTTATTTTTCTAAAAAAAAAAGTTTTAGAACATAATTAAATAAATGTCAGATAAAATATATATGATATTCCATAACAGCAGCCCTTAATATATATATTTAGAAAGCCTATCAAAATGAGATCAAAAAAGCGCACACATTTGTATTCGCGATATTCCATAATATCAGCTCTTAATGGATATTTTTAGAATCCCTGTCAACATGAGATCAAAAAGTATATACATTAGGGTTCGCAAAGTAGTTGAGGAAATAACGAAATCGCTGCCAATATATAATGAATCGCAACAGGATGTCAGTGGTAATGATGCATAAAAATATTTGCAGGGTGTTCCCTAATGGCAGTCTTTAATGGATATCTATAGAAACCCTATCAAAATGAGATAATAAAAAAAGTATACATATTAGGATTCGCAAAGTAATTGAGGAAAAAAAGGAATCGCCGCCAATATATAATGAATCGCAACAGGATGTCAGTGGTAATGATGCATAAAAATATATGCAGGGTGTTCCCTAATGGCAGTCTTTAATGGATATCTATAGAAATCCTATCAAAATGAGATAATAAAAGAAAGTATACATATTAGGATTCGCAAAGTAATTGAGGAAAAAAAGGAATCGCAGCCAATATATAATGAATCGCACCTGATGTCGGTGGTAATAAAACGTAATACAGGATATTCCATAATGGCAGCCCTTAATGGATATTTTTGGAATCCCTATCAAAATGAGATCAAAAAAGTATACATTAGAATTCGCAAAGTAGTTAAAGAAAAAACAAAATTGCCTCCAAAATATGATAAATCACAACCATTATTGATGGTAATGAAAACATTAAAAGCAGTTTGATTGTAGAAGAAAACAGAAAGGAGCTGAAAAGCGCTTATTTGCAACACCTTTGAATTTTATCAGACAACCAAACTGATTATGATGCTCACCACACCTTTCTTTCCTCACTAATGATTCGATGGGTTTCGATAGCATTTTCGACCTCGCTGAAACAGTAATTTGAATCTATGCTTTTTTCCCCTTCATTTTTGGCAAGGATTCTAAAATTATACGTTAATGAAGTTGATTTTGGGACATCCTGTACAACCCCGAGGAGTACATATTTTGTACGTTCGAGAATCTTTAAGGTACATAAATTTCTGAAAATTCGCTTTTATTAAGGCAACAAAGATATTATTAAAAACAATTCAGCCGAAATAGTTCTGGAACTAAAGGGCAATTGAGGAAGCGTGGTTAGGAAACCGGGTATTCCTTACCGCCATTTCTTCTTCTTCAATGACAATCTGGTGTGATTCATGACAAGAACAGATTTTCATCTTGACCTAACTGATGCCCTTGTTTTAATGTTCTTAATTTTAAGATCTTTTTCAAGGCAATCAATATGCCGTAGTTTTGGTTTTCCTTCAGCACGTCTACCTTACGGTTTTGCCATAAAAGCCTTTATAATATTTATGTTTCCTTCCATTCTGACGAGTTGTTCTGCCCACTTTAATCTTAATATTTCAAAGAATTTCATTCCATCTGATTCTTTACAGCTCTTATACAGTTTATGAATTCGTTTTTTAGGCCAAATACCATGATTTCGTACTACTTTTAGAATAAGAAGTATTTTCCTTTCCAAAATGGTCAGTATTTTCTCCTCTTTTTGAGTTAGTTTCCATGTTTTTGAAGCATAAGTTAGTAAAAGCCGAATTAAGCATTTATAAAGCATGAACTTACTGATATGATCCAATCTCAAACCACAAAAACTTTTATTCGATTCAAGCTATCGTCTTTTACTATCGGGTGTAAATTCTGGTTGTGTGGTACATGCATGTACCAGCATTTTCTTCGGATAATGACAAAGGATGAACCCAAAGACCATTGCCAGTAGCTTATTATTAAATAGCTGTGGTGCGACACTAACAATCATGTCATTATGTCTATTTGATTAAAAATTCTTATTGGAGGTTATTTTTAACAGCGCGTGTACTGTGGCTTATTTGACGTCAAGTGACGTCAGGTAAATCGCAACAATTAATAATTCACGAGCCAATCAGGTTCAACACACAGCGTGACGTCGCTTACAGGTATCAAAGTAAATCTGATTTAAATCACATGGTTAGACATAATCACTTTACTTCTTCTCGAGTTACAAGTACCCAGTTGCTTCGTTAGATATTTTTTGAATCATGGAGGACTATGATGATAATAGTGCTATCCTTCAATATCAAATTGGAACAACTCTCTTCAAAAAAGTTATGAAGTTTATACACCCCCATGCATGGCAGCTAATAAAGCTGAGTTAGGGCTCACTTTTTGTGCCTACTAATGCCCCAAAACAATAGGATTTATTTATTACCCGATCCGAAACTCAAGTTCAAGATAAAAATAGAGCTAAAACTAGACAGCAAAAAAATAATTAATTAACAAAAAATGCCAGATGAAATATGTTGAGATAAATGATTTACGAACGCTTCTTGATTTTGTTCACCTAATAATTTTTTTTATACTTAATTACTTACCGGATTTTTATATATCTGTTTAATTTAAAAGTAATAAAGTAGCGAACAACTTAATTATGACCTCAAATATGCAAGCAGAGCCCGTCTCGTCAAGAACAGCAAATTCTTCTGATAGCTCAACTAAATGAGAAAAGTGCCTATTAAGAAATAAACCTAGAAAGACAGAGAACTGGAAATCGCGTACAGCATATAGTTGAACTATAACTATAGTAGTTGGAAAAATATTTTTTCAAAAGTCACATAACCTGTCTGCATCACTTGCAATTAAAGAAACGAGTTTTGGGAAACCGAGACTTTACCGAAACATTTTAGAACAGTCAAATTACGTAAATGTTACATTTCATCACATACCTTTATTTAAATAAAAAAGAATTAAGAGTATTTCCCTTAAACCATGCTACTTGTGGAGGAAATATAAAAAATAAGAAGCATGCTTTTAACTGACTGTTCTATGAGTCAAATGATTAATTACAAACTGATTTAACTTTATTTATCTAAAAATAAAAGGGAGAGGAAACTTTTTATGGTTAATACAAAAAGCAGGAATAGAGAATTGGAAGTAGAGAATTAAAAATTTGATAGGAAAGGCATCAAATTGTTATTAGTTCTACAAGAAAGAGGAAGCTATACTACAACAAAAGTATGTCGTTATTTCTAATAACGTCTGAACAAGCCAAGCTCGCCAGCCATTGGCCTTATGTAAATTAAGTGCGCCTTTCTTTTGACAAGAGACCATCGCAACGGTGAAAGTTCTTAGCTCAGAACCCCACGGATAGACGGCAGCACATTATATTCCTGATGCCACTTTCTCAATTTAGACATAGATTTAAAGGGGAAGAAAATTCTCTCTAAATTCTGTATCTATGGTACTTTTCAGACACCAGCCACAGAGCTTTCGATTCGACAGATTTTGCGAGCACGTATATCGTATGTACTCGGTGGATCTTAGCGAAGTCTGGATTAGAAGCACAATCTCTCCAGACCGGAGTCCGATTTTCGAACCACTGAGCAACCACGGCCTCTAAGAAAAGCATTGTCTTGATTTTTCATAACTTAAAAGACTCCTGTTTTGAAGTGATTGGCTTAGGCAAATTTACTATTATTTTTATTTTTTTTAAATTGATTTATAATCTTTATTGAATTAAATAAAAAAAATCATATTATAAATTATTAATGATTATAAATCTGGCAATCACGGACTAAGAGAAATCCTTTTTGGGAAACTGTGTTTCACTTACATAAGTAATTTACATTTAGAAGAAAAATGAGTTCATGTAAACCTAGAGTAAACAATAAAGATTCAAATGATGGAATAAACATTTTAAAAATATCAATATGCAAACTAATTATTTGAAGATTTCTTTCCCACTGCATAACCTTGGGCAATTTGCCATAATTTCATTGCATTTTATAATTTTGATGTTTACTCTAGATTAGAACCGAACTCGCTTTTCACTATATTTTAAATTATTAATGTGCTATATGAAACACAATTTGCCTTGCAGGATTTCTCCCACAATACACAGTATCCTTTGAAGCGCTTCATATGCTTGCACTTGATGTAACGTATGGTATTCGTAAAGTGAATAGTCTAATATGTTTTTAAAGAGCTGCGACTTTAATTAGGATATAAAATATTATATTATTGTTAATAGTTGCTGTGTTATTATTCTTTTTTCATGTATATAACATGGAAAACTTCTATTAGTAGATACTTTGTAAATTAATAAACTTTAACCGTTTGAAGCATATAGGACACTGATGTCATGTCCATTTTATATACTTTTTTCAGACGCTCCAATTATAAGCAAAAATATTTTTTAATATTTTTTTATAATAAAAACCAGTCTAATAGTTACTGAAAAAATCTGTTAGATTATCGAAATTATATTTGTACTAAAATATAAAATGCCAATAAAGTAGTTAGAATTTTTTTTCCCACTCATATTCAAAAATTTATCAGTAATTGATTATAGAAATTTCAAAGAAGAATAATTGTTTCACTCAGATTAAAATAACTGCAAATAAGTGCAAATTTGAAAAATGTTCGGAAGGGTTACCTTTAAAGCAGAAAAAGACACCGGTGTTTTATGCTGTATTTCATAACCATAAATTATTAAAATGCTAATTATAATATTTTTCCTTATTTTCAACTAAATTGATACAAAATAATAAAAAAAGGATGAAAAATATATTTAATAAAAATTCTGGGTGCGAGAAAAATCAAAATTTTGTGTCATTTTTTCTAATATTTGGTATTTTTGAATTAATAGGCTATAATAAAATATTTTTAAATTACGGAGTGTAATCGATCAAACTTTTTGATGCCTAACTCTAAACAATAGGAAAGAATCGATAAAATAAATTCTGAGAAAACCTGATTAAAACTTATGACTAGAGAACATTATTGTTGAAACATTTTCCAAATCTTTGTATTTGACAAAATCATTTTATTCGTAGCAATTTAACATAAAAAAAAACTCCCTTTCCCAAAATAAAAACAGAAAGGATACAAGGAATAAAAAGTGATAAAAGATCAATGAAAAGAATAACTGAAGATATTTAAGTACCTTCTTTTTTTATTTGCAGTCTATATTTTCACCACGTGTTTAAGTAAATTTGCATTTAAAAAGGTTTATTTCCTCTCACCTTAGTTAGAGGGTTTTCAATGTAAAAAGAATATAAAGATAAACAACTCAAAACCTAAAAACAAAAGAAACTTTTTACGTGCATCGAAAAAACTTTACTTCTCGCACAAAACTTAGTGGTTTTTATTTAATGCAAGTATAACATGCTGTAAAATTTTTTATATTTTTTAACGCTTATTTAATGCACAGTTTTATACTGATCAATGCGGATTGTAAAAAGTTTTGCTTCCAAGTTCAGTTATATATAAAAAAATAAAAAAACTCCTTGGGAATTTCAATAACTTGTTAACACAGAAAAAACCAAATATCCAAAGCATACTTGCTGAAAAGACCACTGCCTTTTGCCTAAAATCGCTCATAACTTTTTAACCTTTAGCACTATGATTAAAAGTAACCACTTAGAAATTAAAAGCTTTTATGAATTAACATTTAGTAAGAACATTATTTTATGATTGTTAATTATTATATAAAAATATTGTACTGTGTACATATTTGAAACGAGTTAGTGCTAACATTATTTTAAAAATACTCAAGATGCGAAGTGTTAGATTATACAAATAGAGAAACTTTGTTTTTCAATGAATTTGTAATTATGTGAAATTTTATTAAAGTAATACTTTATTAACGTCAAACGCTTAATAGCTTAAGTAAAAAAATTGTGTATTTATACAATTATCAGTTGCCTCGACTTAGTTTCATTCGTTTCGGTGTGAACCAGAAACAATAGCTTACTCGTCTAGATAGATATACACAAGTTAATATCCGCCTCCTCAGCTATTTCAAAATGTCAACTAAAGCTTACCTCGGGGTAGCAACCTTCAGATATTAATATTACACCTAAGCCATAACTTTAAAAGTCAATTTCAGGTTATCCCATAATTATTCCAGCATTCAACTACGCAAGCTTCTAAGTTTAGGGTCAACTTATATAAATTTTAAATAATTTTCCATAGTACTGAACTTTATTATGTTTCTGTTATATTCAAGACTCTAATTACACACATTCATTGTTCCATATCACTCAATTATAAATCAATCCGAACCGATTCTTTTCGAACTTGTTGATTTTATTCAAGTTTTTCATACATTGAATTATGGATAACCTCTAGGCTGATCTAGAACATTTTCATTTCTCGAACCTGCAACCGTTGACTGCTTTCTTCCTGTTGAATATATGTACTTCAAAATCGACTTTCAGTACTCCGATATTTAAGCTGGTTCGGTACGGCACTTTCATTTACGTCCCACTAGAGCTCCACAATGGGCTATTGGCGACGGTCTGGGAAACATCCTTAAGGATGATCTGGAGACAACGTACATACGTCACACCCCGTTTTATGGGAAGGACACATTCACACACCATCCATCCGTAGATCGTAACTTTGTCCTGAACTAGCGCATGATCAATCTCCGAATCAGTATTTTATTTTTATTTCATGTCAGTCTTTTAACAGTCGACCCAATTTTTTGGGTTTACAACTTCTAAGTTTCAACTCCGTAGCCTTGTAATTGTGAACCCAATCCCAGAAGATAAGGGAACTCCTGGATCAAGTACTGTGAGAAATTTTTTTTCGTGGAGGACATTTTGATGGAACAAAACCGTATTTACGTTACATGGAGAGAAAAACCACCCACGGTTAGCCAGACGGCAAGAGGACTCTAACCCATGATCCGTCTACAACTGAGGATATTTTAGTCAGCACTGTGCAAGCCAGATGCGGAATTCGTATCGACCAGCCATCGCAGGTATTCGAACCCAGTTCACTTCATTGGAAGGCGAACGCTCTATCCTCTGAGCCATCACGGCTCCCCCAGAGGTATTGATTTGTTATGGAAACTCAGGACTTTGTAACTCCGACAGTTTTGCGTGCACCAGTCACCATTTTGTATACGGGAAACTTCAGTCGGCGGGGATCGAACTCAAGACCACTCAGATATGGGCTCAACGCCCTACCAGCCAGAATACCCCGGCCCATACATAAGCTGCATCTGATAGTTTGCTACTTGTTTTTTTTCTCATTTTTATTTGAATCGGCAAGCAGTTAGGGTTAGGTTTGACTTCTGCACTGACTACATGGCATGGCCAAGTCCTCACCCCCTCATATGCAAATTAAAAGTCAAGCATCACTGGCTGCGGTCAGAGTGTGGGTGGGTGACCACTTGGATCAGTCTGCGTAGGGACCGAGAGTGTGCGGTTTTGGTCCTCGTTAGACTGTTCTACCGTAAAGTGCTCGACTTCGAGTGCAGGTCGTCGGGCTACCGAAGCGGGGGTGTCATCAACAGCATGCAAATGAAACTAAATTCTATCACGACGTTAGATACACACATACATATATATACAGAGCAGCAAATGGCAATACAAGGAAAGCTCAAAAACTGTACCGAGAACGTTTTTCAAGAAGACCGTTCCTGATGCGAGAACATTTCAACGACTGCACAAACTCTGAGAAAGGAGTTCCTCTTCAAGTTGCATGCAGGATACCGGACGTGGCAGGAGAGTAAGAATGTCATCTATAAGGACGACATTGTGCATCGTATCAGCGAAAGGACTGAATCTAGCAGGCGGTCACTTTCATACCCCGTTCTCGTTTTCCTTAATACAGTGTGGCGAGATGAAGGAATGCATCCCTACCATGAACAGAAACCAGAGCCCTGGTATTATAGGATTACCAGGCACGTGGGTCCCGCAGTGGACTGATCGTTAAGACACGGTTCCCAGCAGATCACCGAAGTCAAGCATCACTGGCTACGGTCAGTGTGCGGGTGGGTGACCACTTGGATCAGTCTGCGTAGGGACCGAGGGTGTGCGGTATTGGTACTCGTTAAACTGTGCTACCGTAAAGTGTTCGACTTCGCGCGCAGGTCGTCGGGCTACCGAAGCGGGGGTGCCATCAAAAGGATCAAAATTCTGATGGCATGTCTTCGGATCATCCTCCGGGATGTTTCCCAGACCGTCGCCAATAGCCCATTGTGCAGCTCTAGTGCGACGTAAATTAACAACAACAACCAGGCACGTGTCAATTTTACCACATGATTTTTTCAGCAGACAGCTGTGAAACCGGATTTTTGTGGACATGCGTTGTTCACTAACGAATGAACTTTCACGTGCAAGGGTATTTCACATATGCACGATTATCCCGCGTAGTCAATTGAAAACCCGAACGCAAAATTTCCACGTTCGGTCCAGCAACGCTTCGCGCTAAATGTTTGGACCGTAATCGTGCACGATTATCAGATTGGACCATAGCAATTGGCAACACGACTAGATGGAGATTCGATATATTGTGGCTTTGCTAGATGTGTTGCCAGAACAATTAAACCACGTTTCAACACACGACGGTGCACCACTGTGTACGTGGGTAACGCCTTAGATATCATATACCTGGGGCGGTGGGGGTCCAATCAATTGGCCTGCCATCTCACCGGATATGTCATGCCTCTACTTTTTCTTCTGGGATAATATGAAAATCGTCAACTAGGATGATGGTATCATAGATTCTGTTGAAGACCTTCTTATTGCCGGATATACGTAGCTGCTGACACCACAACAGATGCCTGGTGTTTTCGTTAAAGTTGGCCGCGCAATTCCTCTAACGGGGGACTTTTAATGGGGGCGTTATTTCATGACACAGCATCTTTCGCGCTCTAGGACTTGCGTTTCAGCCATGGATTATATGGTGATTTGTGTCTAGCTGTGTTCTATCACCCAGCTGTGTCTAACGTATGTACCGCAAGTTTTAGGCCACCCTGTGTAGATATATAAACACACTCATATATGTTGTTCTATAAGAAACTTGTTTATACAATTATATTCCAACTGATACTCTCTTACTTTTTCAACATACACAACTAAATGGGTTTAGATTTATAACCACACCACAATATTAAAAGCTCAAAAAATTTTTACTTTTTTTTCTAATTAAAATTTTTTATGAAGAACCGTTGGAAAAAAAACTTAACATTAAAACTGAAACAGGGAAAAAATTTAAAATATATACTCAGTAAAACTGAAAATGTAATAATGACCCAATCACCGTTTTTGCCGAATTGAAACTAAACAACTTTTAAGTTTAAAAAATTTATTTTATTTTAAAAAGGATAAAAATAATTTTTAGATAAATTATTCAGTATAGTATGAAAATCCGATAATTGCTTTGCATTAAACACCATAGGAAATGCACTTATACAATTTGTATGCTAAATCAGAGCTGTAGAATCATCAGATGAAATGTTCAATTCCAACTCTGGATATCCCTCACAGCTTTATTCCAACTTATACCCAATTAAAATTGCCTTCTAATTCAGATAAGTAATTCTATTAAATAATTGTTAATTCCAAATTACTCAATTCTATATTTCATATAAGATTAAAGTAATAGTTATATTATTGAAAATAATATTTTGTACTATAACACAGTTGAAGAAATAATTTTTTAAAAATATATTTGTACAAATTATTGAAATCGAGCAAAACCATTTTAAGAAAAGAACTACTTAACAATATCTCTCATGCATATATATATAAACGTCTTATGACAAAAAAGTTGTTTTGCTTCATAAAAAAGGAAACTACTACGAATAATAAAAAATTTTGAAATTTTTTTAATTAACCTAAAAACTAAAGTAAATAAATTTGGTTTTGAAATTTATATATGAAAAGATAATCTATAAATAATTCATTTATTATTCTTGATTTTTCAATAATTTCAATGATTTACTGTGTTCTTCATAAGTAGTTAGATTAAACACAGGCTCAAAAACAATAAAATGTGACTAAATTTGTGATAAGTTATATTTCAGATAATAGTCATCATATCCATTGCAGAATATTTTTTTCTATTTAACTATAAATGTTTATCAAAATAATTTTTTAAGAACAAAACCTTTTTTTTAAAAAAAAAGAGTTAACTTTAGCTAAGTAGACTGTAGTAAAATTTTCCCAACTTCAACTTTAAGTCCTGGAGAGTTTTCTTCGATTCTGATAACACAGCTCTGTGGAAAATAAAAAAAAAATTTTGGTGACTTTCAAATATTAAGTAAGCACCTAAGGAGGAAGTATGAACAAAGCTTACACAAGACTCTAAAATCTCATTACTTTCAATTTCATTTTCTAATACAAAAAAATTCATTAAAAAAATTTTTGAAAGAATATTACAATTTGAAAGATTAAATTTGGAGAACATCTTGAGAAGAATTTTCAGACCGATTAAAGTAAATAATACACAGGGAAAAATAGAAAACAATAGTAAACTTGACCATTTAATCAGATGAAAAGACATAATTTGATTTATTAAATCCAGATGTTTGGCATGGTTGAGGTACATTGAAAGATTAAATGAGAATAGAAATTTAAGAAATTTTTTTAAATTGTAACCTTTCAACTCGAGACCAGAAGGAAGATCGAAAAAGAGATGGTTGGACGAGAACACCAAAGATCTAAAGGTGAAAAACTGGAAGTTAAAAAAAGCCAAAAATAGGAAGGTTTGGAACGATATTGTTCAGCAGGCAGAGGCTCACATCGGGCTGTAGTGCTACATCAGTAAATAAGTAAGAGACAAACAATAATAATGTTATAAAATTTTATTCCTTAAAACATCGTTAAAATGAATAAATATAAAATGAATCATCTAATGTAACATGAAAAACTTAAAATTAAGGAGAAAGAAATTATGGAATAATTTACACTTCCTTTAAAGGTAATTAATAATTGCACATCAAAAGAAAACAATTTTTGAAATTTTAAAATTTGTTTTGTGGGTTAAAAAAACAGCTATACAATAAATATACATCAAGAATGAAGAATAAAACTTACGACAAGGAAAAACAGATCCAGTTAATATACATCATATAAAAGTTTGTTAGAAAAAATATTCCTAAAAATAAAATTATGAATATGCGAGCAAATGCAATGATGAAAAATTACAATGATCATGAAAATGTAATAAATGTATGTGTACTATACTGATAAAAAATGCCAATTATACACATGAATGTTTGAGAATGTATTATATACATAAAAACAAGCTGGATTCAAAATAAAGAGGAGAATTTAGTCTGAAACTTTAACTTTCATATATTATTTTGAGTATTTCTAAGGAAATCTAAAGCACAAATTAAAATAATTACGCAATAAAAATTCAAAATACTACCATTATTAAAATAGTTCACATAAAAATTTCATAAAAACTTGTAACATTCAAGAAATAACCAATTAACAACATTTAAAAAATTGAATCTTCGTTATAGTTAGTTACATTTTTTCGTCAATACAATGTTTAATTTTGTAACAATTAAAAAAAAAATCAGAAATAGAATAGAGTTACACAAAATGCATAAAAAGTTAGAAGATCCAAACATAGTTGAATAACAATAATGTTTTAAAAACCAGTCTTAAAACAATGCTAAATAACAAAAAAGTAAATTAAAAACAAGAAAATAGCAATATTTTGAACAATGTTTTTTTAAATGGAACGCAAATAACAATAAGAATTTTTCTGTTATGCACTTTTAATGTTTTTTAAGGTGAAAACTCATTGAAGTTTTTGTTTAAGAAAAGAACAGAAGCATAATATTACAATTATTTTAAAATTGAACAGTTTAAATAATGACACAAATAAAATATTAACAATAAAAATGTTATCACATTTCAAAAGATGAGAAAGATTTTGATCACAACAATTCTGATCAAATGCCATTCAATTTGTACAATATCACCAGCACTATATCTTACACATATGCACTAATTCAAATAGATAGTAGACTTGCTAATTTTGTCGTAAGTCTTAATCCCTGATTTTCAAAGTTACATTTCTCTTATTCCTGTAAAATACAAAAAATACATTTATTTAGAAAAAAATTATTTTCAAACATCATGTTAAAAATATCTTACAAAAAATATTGTTACAAATTAAAGAAAAAATAAATTACTCTTTAAAATTTATCCTTTTCCTCACGAAGAGTTTTCATAATTTATTTAAATGAAAAACATATGTTACCACGGCAAAGTTTGAGATTCAGAATTCTACGGAATGCCTGCCTAGGCATTATAATAGACTGCTGATTAAGAAACCGACAAAGCACGAAATAAACATGTATAATAGAACCTCTAAATATAATAAAAAATGTTATTCAAGCCAATCGTGTTGCGACAAGTAGGTTAGCTTTAATTTTTTATTTTTTTGTATGGAAATTTTGTTTCCCTTATTAAGAAAGATATAAATTTTGTCTTGAATAACTTTCATTTTTGTTCACGTATTTTGAATAGATTTTTTTATAGTGGTACTCTCTTTATTTTTTCAGAATAACATTGGTATTTTTGAGGAATGCACATCATTTATATAATAGCTTTATCAGGAATTTTTTTTCATACTTTACCTAAATAGTATTCGTCATTCTATAGAATGCCTAGGTATTATATACAATGCTAAGGGAAAGTATGTTATAATTCTCAGATTTTACACTATGCCTAATAACTCCCTGCATAATATACAATACCTATTACATTCTATAGGATTTCAGCATTTCATACCTTGCCGTTAACATACATATAAAAAATTCTTATTTTGTCCAATAACAGGTAAAAAGAACACTTTATTTCAGTTTTTTACTTTCTCAGACAAAGAAAATTTTTTTAATGAGTTTCCTTTGAATATACTTTGTAAAAAGTAAAATAAACTTTTATTAATGAATCAAAGATTATAAAGTTTTTGGCTCGTTAAATTAATTTAAAAAATAAATTAATAATCATTCAATAGTTAGTTTATCATATTTTAATTTTTAAGGTTATTTATTTACAATATTATAATTACAATATTTATTTACAATAAAAGAAACTTAAATACGGAAAAAATAACTTAAGCTTATTTTTCACAATACAGTCAATTCGCTATAACTCGAAGTACGATAACTCGAATATTACTATAACTCGATTTTTTTATGAGGTCCCGACCCTTTTATCTTCAATTTCATGTTAATTATTCTCGATTACTCGAATTTTACTCCCTTTAACTCGATTTTTTTTGGATCTTTTAAAGCAAGAAAAAAAACCTAGGAGCTGATATCTTGCCCCTTCCTTTGCAACACACACACAATGTCTTTCGCACTCTTCATGGAGAAGCTAAAGCTGTCCCTCTTGAAGTATGTGAACAGTGGTTAAATGAAACGTTACCAAATTTACTTCAAGGATACAGTTAAAATGATGTTTTCAATATTGATGAAATGGGTTTATTTTTTAAATGTCTTCCAAATAAGACTATGATGTTTAAGGATGAAAACTGCTCAGGGGGTAAAATGAGCAAGGAACGTTTGACTGTCCTAGTTGGAGGAAATGCGTCTGGGACAGAGAAATTGCCCTTACTTGTTATCGGAAAATACCGAAATCCCCCGATGTTTCAAGAATGTAAAAACGTATCCTTTGGATTACAAGTCTAACAAAAAGTTTTGGATGACATCAGTTTTATTTGAAGACTATGTAAGAAAATTGGATCGGAAATTCTTCGCTAAAAAAAGAAAAGTGATACTCTTTATGGATAAATGCACAGCGCATAGTGATCTACCTAATTTGAAAGCAGTAAACTTGCAGTTTCTCCCGCCAAACACAACAGCAAAGTTGCAGCCGATGGACCAGGGTATCATAAAGTGCTTCAAACAGTCTTATCGTAAATGGCTTGTCAGAAAAATGATTAATAAGCATTAATTAAATAATCCGACAATATTTTGAAAGTCCAAAACCGAAACTAACGGTAAGTCGAACTTCCAATATGTCGAAGTTTTTCGCCAGTCCTATCAGATTCGACTTATCGCGAATTCACTGTATCAAGCTAGTGTTTTGCCAATTTATTAGACTAAGAAATCCTGTTTCCCTCTGCTTATTTAATTTGAAAATAATAAAAAAATTTCAGAAAAAAAAATAAATAAGAAAGATTTTTACAAATATCATTCAGACAAGGAATCTGTAAAGAGCTTCTGAAATGTAACAATTTTGAATGGTTCAAAATGAAAAATCAGTGTATTTGACATTTTAGTGTTTTTAAATTATGTACAAGAAGAAAAATATATAAGGGTGATTTTTACATTAATATTATGTTTATTTGTATAGAATATATTATATATAAATATATTAAGTTTTATTTCATTAAGTTCAGACAATTTGACATTGTTTAAAAGAAAAAAATTATACTTCACAATAAATCACACATTTTAAATAATTAATTTTCCTTGTTTAGCTGAGTGAGTCAAATTATAAGAAGTGGCAAGAGATATTAATAGAAACTGTACAAAAGAGCTTTGTACAAACTTATAAATCCAAAATTAATAATTAATGTTCAAAATTAATAAATTCAGCTTATCCACTTCTAAGCTAAAACTTTAAAATATCAAATATATTGAATTACCAAATTGGAAGAAAAAAATTTCCTTTGATAAAAATTATTTTATTCTGCAGCATTTCATTTGAAATAATAAGTTATCCAAAAACAAAAAAATCAGAAACAAGAATTTTACAATGTTTCTAAAAAATACCTAATTACAGTTAGAGAATAAAATAAACACATAATTATTAAAAAATAAATTTAGCAAATTATTTAAAGTTCCAATTTAATCAATTAGCAAATTGATTGTTTTGTATTTTATTGCTATTGCAAAAACTGATTTAGCCTAATTTTAGCAAGAAGAAAAGTCGATGACTTACCATTCTTGCAAACCTTAGCTCTAAACCTTCAAGTATAGTTGGAAGGGCATTAATGAATACTTCATCGTGTTCTGAATAGATAATGATAAGGGGAAAAAATCAATCATTGGAATAATATTAAATATCACTTTTACTTTCTTTAAAATATTGACAAAAATAAGTGAATGTGACATCAGTTCTTTCTTCTCACATAGAAATTTTTAAGTTTTTTATTCGAAAATTTTTTTTTCATATTTATAATCAACTTTTTCATTATTTTGCAGCAGTTTTTACTTTTGCTTTTAAAACAAAAATCATGTGAATATTTCTATTACTTTTATTTTTTATTTATGCACAGATTAAATATCATTTGTCGACATTCACTGTGTGGTTTTTTTTAAATTGCAACATTTACTGTTGAATCTTGATTATCTCACACACTTAAGACTAACAGGTATGTCAGATAATCAGGGGATCTCTTCAAGTTCATTTTTTAAAGCTTAAATAAGATAGGGAAATAATTTAAAATAATTAGAAATTATTATAAAGTTTCAAAAATATTTAGTTTCTTAATAAGAAAAGATACATTATAAAAAAAAAAACAATTATACTTTTTGTTTCATTATCACTTTCTAATGGCTTAATTTTTTATTCATTATCAAGATTATTAGATTGATTGCTTGCCGCAATTAACTGTCATAATCTTTCATCACCTTTTAATTACCATAAATCATGAATTATTTCATTTTATGTATATTCATCATCTTTATCAGCTTGTAGTTTAGAAACAATAAATGTTTATTCACATTTAAAAAAGGCGGTCCATAATAAGGTTAGTGGAAACTTACCATTACCTCTATTTAATACTGGAAAGTAAGAATTAATTAGATTGAACAACATCCAAGGACATCATCTTTGACATTATATTAAACTATCTGCTGTCATTTTCTGATTATGTTTTTGCTTGAATTCAAAATTGGGTATTGCTGATGCATTACATATTTTTTCTTCCTCCTAACAATAACCCAACATTTTTTCTTTATTTTTGTTCTTGTTAATTTAGGATAAAATGAGAATTTTGGTATTTCTGGT
The DNA here is from genome assembly GCF_043381705.1 of Parasteatoda tepidariorum. NCBI lineage: Eukaryota > Metazoa > Arthropoda > Arachnida > Araneae > Theridiidae > Parasteatoda > Parasteatoda tepidariorum. Next base: position 73,620,734 of record NC_092204.1, read on the forward strand.
AAAGTAAAACCATAATTTTAAAAAAAAGTTTTAAAAAAAAATACATATTAGAAATTGTATAATTAAATTATGTGATGCAATATTATAGAATGGAATATTATAGATGGAATAATTGTAATATTATTAGAATGGTATAATTGATATTAAAAAAATTTTTCAGAAAATGATACAATGTTAGGAAGATGACTCCAGAGATTAACCCCACTCCAGTTAAAATCAGCCAGAATAAATTAATAAATGGGCATATTAAATTTATTTCTATTGTGAAATTAACAGAATATGTAAAAAAAAATATATACTAATTATTCAATCATGATTTAACAGTTAATTTAATTAATTTTAGGTTAATGAAACTTATTTGATTTTGAATGTAGTAATGACAGCCTATTCATTTCATCAAAAATTTGTTAAATAAATAAAAATTATTTTAGGTTTCAATTTCTGAATGTTTTTTTTTTATTAAGTTATTAATTCAATTCTTTCTTTTACAATTTTACTCCTAACGGTTTTCTTTTACCTAATTGTGAATTCAAAATAACTTTTCCTCCATAATTTTACTCCAATTTTTGTCCAGTTTTCTGTCGACTAATTGTGAATTCAAATTACCTTAAAATTACACAAATTTATCACTTTCAAATTATAGTATTATTTGCGAACCTATTGTTAAATTTTTGGTGATCTGTTCAACAGTTTTGATTATTCTCTTCGGTTCCACCTCTAATTTCGCTGCGTAAAAAAATCTCATTTTTTATTTGATTTTTCAAGAAAATTTAAAGGCAGATAAAAATATCAATGTTAATTTTAATGGTTGAAATATTAATTATTTTATTCAACTTTATTAACTTTAATGCTTTTGGACACCGAAGTTTGAGTTGACACGTTAATTATTTATTCACCTTTATTTCATCTCGTAATCAAACCATCTGTATACTTTTTGCATATTTAGCAAGGTGAATTAAGATATTTTTTTTCAAAGTTTTTTTTCTCTATTTAGTCGATGAATTCCAGTTCATCAGTTCAATTGCTTTCTGCAATGGATCATATTGGTGATTATTGCAGGTTATAATCACATTGTACTGCTGTACTAATACATAACCTAATTTAATTACATTGCATGAAATAATACAGCCTATAATTAGTAATTTTGTTGATTAATAAAATAATATTTTAAAATCTTGATAACAATATTTCTTGAACAATACTTAAAAAACAAAGAAAATAATTGTAAATCAAAAGAGATGTGTTTTTAAAAAGAGATCTTCTACTCAACTGTATGAGCAATTTATATTTATAAATATTGCATCAGGTTTATCATAAAAAAGTTAAGATTAGGTTTTTTCAATTTGATAAGATTTTTTTTTTTTTTACACAATAGACTTAATTTTTTTAATATAATAAACGAAAAGTAAGAACTGTTCTGAGTAAATACACATAACTCTAAACTTTTTTTAAAAAAAACCACAAGCAAACAGCACAGAAAAATAAGGCATAAAGTTTAAAAAGAAATGCAATAAAAACAGAACAGCTATCTCAGATATAGGAAAATAATAAGAGTCCCAAAATAAGATTAAAGAAAAAAACAAAAAAACATTACATGATTACAACAACGATTATAACAATTTAAACTAAATATACATACCTCTTCCTTTTCGTGAATTTGAATTTTTTCTTCCTCTACATGGAAAAAGTTTCAAGAATGTAATAGTTTATAAATAAAATAAAACTACACTCATACAAATGAAATATATTAAAAAGATTTAAAAATAAGTGGAAATGATTCTGCTAGACTTTGGAAATGTGTCATACACTAGAAGCAGAACCCTTTTTAAAATAATATAAATCTCTTATACATATAATGTATTTATTATACATAGTATCTTATTTATTATACATAAAATGTAAATATTTTATGATAAGGGAAAAGGAAAAAAAATTTATTACCAATTATTCAGTAATATTTCAACAAAGAATTAAAACTAAAATTTCTGCACTAATTATAAAGATCAAACAAATCAAAATCTGGTATTCTTTAAATAAGATAATAAAAAACACATTATTTTTTATGAATACTGATTAGATCACTGATTCTTTTTCCAGTAGCAGAAACCTCTATTGATTTGTAATAGCATTGGGGGGGGGCGGGAAATAAAGTAAAAATTATTTAAGCACTTCATTATCGAAAGCAAATAAGCCTAAAATTTATTGATAAAAATATGTCTGTCTTAAAGAAATAAAAGAGAAAGAATAAGTAAAACATATAAGAAATATGTTTTACTTATTCTATAAAGAAATAAACAAAAACGTAACACATTCCTGATTCTAATCAATTTCAGTTTTTCAAAATAAATATTAAAAATAATATTTCTAAAAAATTGATGCTGGCAAAACTAAAAGTAGTTTTAACATTTTAAATCTGTAAAATTTACAAAATTTTGCCAGAGATAAAATAAATTTGCACTTCAAATGTGCTTTTAACAATGATCAAGGATAAGTAGATGCAATTTGACACTCAGAAATATATTTTCATATTGCTATTGAAGCAAAAAAAAATAATAATAATATTTTTTTTTCTTCTTAAGTTAGGTTTAATTCTGTTTACATAAATCAACTGGTGCATTATTTGTAATTTTCACAAAGAATTTAACTTTTTTGCTGTGCTCATTCTATGATTTTTGATGTATTACATGCAGCACTAAAGCAGAATCACTCAGTGAGATGCAAAAGTTCAGATTCATTTAACGATTATTAATTTTTTAATTTTTCGAATACATACCCATCATCTTTGAACCAGAATGCAAAAAATTTTAAAAAAAGAGGGGGGGGGGGCAAGTCTTTAAATAGCTCCCATCCTAGGTAGATGTATATTTCTCAAGCATTTTCCTTTCCTTTGAAATGCAATGCATTTGCTGAGCAAAAGATATCAAAAACTTAAAGGATCAAAATCTCAAACTCATTTTTTGATCATACCAAAAACTCAAACATGTTCACATCAATGTCAAGTATGTCTTTATTTTACAGATACTTATAATATTACTGATTATGTACTTTTCAGATAGAAAAAAAAAACTTTATATAAAATTTTTTTTAACCCTGTGCCAAAGAATGTACTAAGAGAAAGAAGGTTGGCTTCCATAGATGTAATGTAAACCAGTTCCCCAAGTGTTGATATGGTCCCTGAATATAAAAGAAAACATTTAAGAGTTCAGCAGGAGAGGCTCTTCTTAAAACAGGATTATGCCAAATCACCGTTAGGGTTCGAGAGAAAAAGGAATGTTTTTGCTTTTTATTTAGGGTTGGTCTGTTGCTGTATTTTTACACTATTTATTAACAGATATTAATTATTAATATATTTCTCTACAATTTGATTTAGTGAATAAACAATATTTCCAGACATAAAGTAACAAGTTTCACTTTTTTAATGAAATATAAAGAATGTTTAAAATAATAATGGTAAGAGTAATAAATACCTTTTTAGCCTTGTGCAGTATAAAATCTTTGTCAGCATCGAGAAGGAGCACTACATCAAGAAAAGACTATTTTCTATCAGTTAAATTAATTACATAACACAGATTATACATAAAAATATACATAGAAAGATTAGATATAGAAGGAGTACAATATTTATAACAATTTGTGATGTTTTATAAAGTGGAAAAATAAAAATCAATAATGTAGTGAAAAAAAATGTATGTTACTCATAGTTGTCATCATGAAGGAGGAAGAATACAGTAGATTCCAAAACTAAACCAAAATTATACACGAGAAAAAGCACACTATTTTCATATAATATGGAGGGAATTTTAGGGATTTTTTAAAGATGTATAAAACAAAACATAAATACAATACCAAACAAAGTAGCAATTAAAATTTTGAATTATTTAATAAACTTTGTACTTCTATACAATTAAATAAACATTTATTCTTTATTAATTATAAAAACCACGATGAAATAGTTGGAAAATGGTATAAATAAAGCTTTCATTTTATTAAAATGTTCAATGAAAACAATTACATCACACTACAATTACACGAGCACATAATTGATATACTGATTCTAAAATGTAGATGAATTATTTTTAATGTAAGCGACAGAATTAAACTTGTAAAAAATGAACTAATAAATTAATTTGTAATGGATGAAAATTATTGCCCTTACCAAGTATAAATGTGAAATTTTCGACAAATTCAGTACATAGTATTCAGGAGAAAAAAAGCGTTTGAGATTAAGTAATAAGTGTCACTCATCAATATTAAATTCATTTTTTTAATTGATAAACAAGCATAAAGGCATTTGTAACATATTATGCTAAATTTTGTATTTTAAAACCATGCATCACATGTACGTGGTTATTTGTAGGCAAGATATGTTTATTGATTCAACTATTTTTAACAAAAATAAATGGACTTGAGAAGTCAAGTATATTTATTTATACATGAGAGTAAAGAGAGTACTTGAGAAGTATATTTATACATGGAAAAAAAATTATCAATATTTTTTTTACTATTGCCTAACTGTTATAATAGTTAGTACCTTTTACTTCTTTCAGTAAATAAACGCTCTCCTGCTTTAACATTACCATTTGTACTGCTTCCAAATGTTCACACTTTTTATAAACTATTTTGGTTCAGGCTAGAGCACTTCGCCCTCTAATTAAAAAACTGTTGTATGAAGAGTCATTTTTCTTCTACCTAATTCAAAACAGGTGGGTGTTTCTGAGAGAAAAAAATTCCTAAGCTTTTTCTATGTACAGGACTATTTGTAATTTGAAAATGTAGTGAGGATTTTCATGTGCACAACCATTTAAGAGAATTTAAAAAAAATTTAAAAATCATGACTTCCTACTTGCAAAGCTGCTGATAGGTTAAGATGATTATATACCAGCATATTCCACAAACAAGAATACTAGATTAATAATAGACTAGTTTGTTTTAGCATCAGGTGAGTGTGTGAAACGAACATGGGCCACGAAAGGATCCAACCTAAAGAAACTGTGAAAAATAAGCAATTCTGGAAGATCAGGGGTTTGTAAACGCAAAATTTATGAAAATTGTGTCAAACAAAATTATGAGCTTCGAATAAGATTGAACTTAAAACAGTGTATTAGTCACTAAACAGCTGTAGAACATCTTAAATCTAAGTATCAAGTTTCTGAGTGGAATGAAAAGTATATGCATCCAATAATGAAATAAAACTGTACTTCCTTCTACCTTAATTTGTTGCATTAAGAGAGGGAATGAAACAGTGTTTTTTGAGAAATAGTTCTAGATCATTTTAGAATTTAAAATAACTTATATTGTAAATGGAAGTTATAAAATACAAAAATCCTGACTATGAAATATATAACAGAAGCTTTTTTGATGTTAATTGCATTGAATGTATGAATGTTTTTAATTAATTCAAGCCTTCAAACACTAAACAACATAACTGATAATTTTTACTTTTGCTGTTAACCTAGTTACAAAGAAATTCCACACATGACAGTTTTTGTAACAATGGCTGAGATCAGGTATGCATGCCTTTCTCGGGGCTGCCAAGTTAAAATGTAACTAAGTGAAATAAATACCACTATCACTAATAATCAAAAGAAAAAAGATCATTAGATATGCAAATTAATATTTCAAATATTATTTTTTTTTCAAACTGTATAGAGCAAAAATGTGACATAGATAAAAAATCAAGAGAACATAATTATTATTAATACTTACTGGTGCTCTTTTCTTAAGCAGAGTTTTCACCTCTGGATCTCTTTCTAGAAAATAAAATAGTCAATTTTCAGATTTTAAATTAATTTCTAAAATAAATACACATGTGTTACAGGCAAAACTGTATATACTTCCATTTACAATATCAGTTATTTTAAATTCTAAAATGATCTAGAACTATTAAACATCTTCAGTAATGAACAAAGTCTTTTTTAAGATCTTAACTTTTCACTGCAAACCTACAGTTAGAGAAACACTCTGTTAATGTGTTCAAAAAAATTTTCATGGTTATGTTACAGATAAATAGGTAACCTCAGTCTATGCTAGATAAATAAAAAATGCACAACTAAAATTTCATGTAAGTCAATTGGAAAAGATGAATTCATGAAACTCACAAAAAAGTTACTAAACATATTTAACTCTTATTGGGATGTCACTTAGAGTTGCAAATAAAACATACTGTAATCTTCAAATTTTTATATACCTTTCAGTTTTCTTCATAAATTTATCCTAAATAAGCACAATATTACTGAGTTGTTGTTGTAGTTCATTTACATTGCACTAGAGCTGCAAAATGGGCTATTAGCAACGGTCTAGGAAACATCCCTCAGGATGATCCGAAGCAGTGGCGTACACAAGGGAGGGGTTTAGGGGTTTAAACACCCCCCTTGAGCTCAGACAAAATGGCAAAAACCAAAATTTTAGTAGAAATTATGCTAGCTATTATTTTTTAAGACTATATATTTTTATTTGCCTTATGCCTACTTTTTTTTCTCACGGTATTTCTCAGAATACTGAAAAAACATTTACTTTAATAGGGTNCTTTACGGTAGAACAGTTTAATGAGGACCAATACCGCACATCCTCGATCCCTAAGCAGACTGATCTAAGTGGTCACCCACCTGCACACTAACCACAACCAGTGATGCTTGATTTTGGTGATCTGCTGGAAACCGTGTCTTAATGATCAGTCCACTGTGGGACCGCAATATTACTGAAAAAATTATGTAATAATAATATTAAATAATCTCTTTTAATATTAAAGCCATTTTAGACAACTTCTAATTTAGTCATTCCAAATCCAAAAAAAAAATTACAAAATCTAATTTGAAAAAAAAATTTATTAAAAAACAATGTAAGATAATTATTCATTTTAAAAAATCTTTAGAAATAATTGTTTAAAAAAATAAAATTATAACTACCTTTATTCCTTTTAGTAGCTAATACTTGATAAAGTCTAGCTATTTCTAGCTTCAATAATTTCTCTCTCACACAATCAACATAAAACTTAATGAACTCATTAGGAGAGTCGAAGAAGCTAATGAATTTCTGCATTGCAGTAAAATGCCTATCTACTTCACTGGAAAATACAATAAAAAAACTTATTCTTGTAACTGCTAAAAAATATCTAATATATATTAAGTGATAAATAGTAAAGCAAAAAGCATTCATGCAAACAATACAATAAAAAATACTACCATTTTTTAAAGTTTTTGTTTTGCATATTTAAAAAAAACTGTTCTATCAGTTTAAAATCTTGCATGAGTTTGTACATTTTCATTCTCTCAGTCACAATTGTTCGGTAGGCATCAACGATAACAAGTTGAAGGTTTCGCACTTCTTGATCTATATGATAAAAAAACTAAGAATAAAAAAAGTTCAAGACACAATTTGACAGATTCCAGACATAATTTCTAAATAAAAGTACACAAAAAATTTGTCTCAAAAAATATTTACATTAAATTATTTAATAAAACAATTTCTAAATCAATAAACTATAAACACAAAAATTATAAAGAAAAAAAGTAAGAAATAAATGAAACAATTTTTATTTTGGCATTACTGAACTGTTAAATCTAACATAAGTCTGAAATTATTCATTACTTAATTCAGTTAATCAACTTACCACAAAGTTTTGATAAATAAAATATATTATTACATAACAAATTAAAATCCAGCTCTAAATGAAAAAGTTAATAAAAAATCTTTCATTTAATATCCTAATATGATTATTAGCAAAATCCTTTGAATATAGCTTTTAATAATATTTCCCACATGCATTGCTAGATTTTTGATTTTACGTTTGCTTTCAAGATAATTAATTGTTTATCTTTTTTTCGATCCCATTTATAGATTTATTCTCTAATTCCTTGCCATATTTTCTACAGAACTAAATTAGATTGAATTTTAATTTCCCTTCCCATTTCCTAGGAAATTTTTAGCTTGAATTAAAATATTTTTTCCATTCATTTAATAAATCAAGGACTGCATTTATTGTATGGATTTTTCAAACTACACAAACAAATTCAAGAAAAATGAATTTCTCACTCCATTGATCAGTTTCAAACAAAGAAAACATTTTAAACAAAAAATACATCACCTATTTTTAGAGATTTCAGATTGTTGATATAATATGAGGAAAAATCAACATGGGTAAGCATCCTCTCTATATCTTCATAAACATACTAAAAACAAAAAGCATATTACATAAAATACCTCGGGCTAAAATAATATATCATAATAAATAAATAATATATACATAAATGCAAGTTGCTAAAGTCATACTTATCACCATAATCAAATGTAATACTATCAAGAAAAAAAATTACAGTTATTACTATATTAAATAAATAATTCCAAGAAACTGAAGAAGTCTTGATTAAAAAACTTCCTTTGCTTCAAACATATACACATTTGATATAGCAGTCGACATTTTACTCAAAAATAAATGCTCACTCGCCAGAAGGGAAAGAAAAGAATTTGAAATATTCTGTTTCTTAACACATAAAGAGAGCCCTGTGGTGGGTGATAATATAAATTTCAAGTGTGAATAACAAAGTTGCAAACAAAAAATAAAGATGAAGAACTAGAAAAACCACTGTGGCTGAGAAGAAAAATTCAAAGTATTTCCAAGCCCTATGAAAAAGTGGTGAGGAATTAATGTCATTAATAAGGGAATCAGCATTCATGCGATAAAATAAGGAGACAGGAGAACAAGATCTGACAAATCGTGAAAATGGGCGTTTGTTTTTGAGGGCCAAAAACATGTGGACATGTAAGTGTTGTTGGCGAGATGGTGGGTATATGCCCTCCTCAATAATTAGAAATCTCTAAAAGTTTCCCTCAAAGTCCAATCAAATAAATAAATAAAATTTTCATAAAGCATTACAGATTTAAATCCACCAAAGTAAAGCACAAAAATAAAATTATTAATACTTTTGCATAGATTTAGCAGAAATAGGAAAATATTTCTTATGTGTGATATTTAAAGAATTATCATGACTGTGTGTTTCAATTTCGTCCCCCTCAAAAATTGAACCCCGGGACATCTATGATTTCCACAGTTATATTCAATCTGTATATTTCTGAAATGAATGAAGTTTTTTAATCAAGTAACAATCACTATAGTTATTACTAAAATTACATTGCATAGAATATATACAGTAGTCTCTACTTATGATGATTGTGGTTAAGGTTATCAAACACTTGTTATCAAAATCACTAGGTCTGGATTTTCTCTATTAATTTGTATGTTAAAATTATCACTTTCTGTGATCATTACTTCATTTAATAATATATCAGTATTTCTATTTATTTTTTCAAAACTCATCTTAACTGCCAAAGAAATATTCACTGTATATGTGTTCAAAAAGAACCAAATCATTTCTTTCCCCGCGCTATCAATTGAATTTTCGAAAGTTCTCCCTCTTTCATCCTGGGAGATCTTTCAACTGCAGGTGGATCTAAATGTGGTGATTGGCTATTAATGGCAAGTGATTCTTCGTGTCTCAGAAGAGCGGGGCCTTGCCTGAACCAAGAATTAGCACATCAATATTTTATGATCGCTTGCATAGAGTTTGAAGATATGAATGGTAGAAAATGTTGCTTTAACATTAAAACAAAAGATTGCCATTTTAAATCAATAAGACAGCTTATCAAAAATTAGAGGACACAATGCTACAGCACATTTAAATATCTCTCAGCCTCTACATTGCAAAAATTTGAATAATCACGAGGAACTTATTAAAAAAGAAAAACAAAAAGAAAACACAGAGGGCAACAAAATAGAGCTAGTTAAGATGAGCAAAATGAAAAAGCTCTAAGACTGTAATTCAAGAATGTGATGCTGGATTCAATGGACTGCTTCTGCAACACATACGTCAATGATCTTCTTGGGAAAAATTGTAGACAATTAACAATAGAGCTTTTTTTAACATTCAACTTTTATATTTTAAAAGAAATATTCAATTTAAAAATAAATTTTTTCAAATTTCAATTTTTAAACTAAGTATGTTAGGCAAAAATTGGTTAACTCATTTAATTATGTGATTCATTTATTGTTTTCAATTGGTTAATGCTATCAAAATCATTTAATCGTTTTTTTTAAAGCACAATTTTACAAAATAAAAAATTAAACAAAGCTTATTTACTTCTCTAATTTTATAACGCACACTTAATGGAATAAAAACATTTCTGAATTGAATTACACTACACTGAAAAATGGGTCCAAAATTAAAAAATTCAATCTACAACAAAAATACAAATACTAACAAAACAGCTAGGGACAGAATTTTAGATTTTTCACCTTATATTTTATAACTGATTATTTTAAAATTTAGATATTAATTTATCGTTGGCCATATTTTTTGTATTTTGTTAGCAACAAGAAAAGAAAATATATTACTCCACACATATGTCAGAAAATATATTATTACTCACATTTTAAATGTGAAAGGTTAACAAATAGAAATATGTAAATTAGTTATAATACAAATAAGATAAAAATACAAAGAAAACAAGGAAAGAAATAGAAAAGGAAAAAAATATATTTTTAAATAAAGCAGAAAAAAGATAAAACTATTAAAAATTAAAAAGTATTTTTGAAAAACAAATTTTAATTAAAAAATATTTAAAAAAAATAATACAAAAAAAATCAATAATTTTTTTTTAATTTTTAATATTTTCTTTCTTTTTCTCTAAAGAATAATTTTTTTCCCTCTTTTATTTTCATCCTTGTTTTATTTGCATTTTTAACTTTTTTTATGGGTTCTATATACTTGCAGCTTATACGCAGTACAAGCTTCAAGGCTGCAAAGGAATATCAACTTCAGTGCACAACAAGAAGTCTTCAACAAATAAACAATTATGTACCTCTTCTATAGGAAGGATACCATCTTAAGTAGATCAAATATTTTTTGAATCTAAAAAATCTCTTCCAAGGCAGCCGCATTAAAATTTTAAATTTATTTCTCATCATGATTTTGTAAAACACTAATATTACATAAGTGTGAAGTTTTTTAAAAACAATATAATTAAGAAAGAAAAAGGACAAACTTTTCTAGAGGGTGAGGAGTAATAAAAAAGAAATGTACTACAAACATTGCTTTTATAACATTTGAGTAATGGTTGATTGTATCATTGTGTTCTTTATTGTTGTGAACTGCAAGCATTACTTTACTATAAAATACTTTAAATTACTTTAAAATAAATAAATTTATTAAAAAAACAGAAGAAGAAGCTTGCTGTGGCCAAATGCTAGATATTGCCACAATTCATGTAAAACACTGTAACACAATTTTACACTATCACTTAAATTCAAAGCCATTTATGGAATTATGAATAGTTCAGTCAAGTTCCTTTGATTAAAAATACTTATAACTAATATTGATCTTTAATTGAATAGGATAAACTTTTTCATTTTGCTGTCATTAATTTTAAACTTTTATTCAGAAACAGCATCCAGGAAAAGTTTTTCAATTGAGATGAAGTCTTCTTGCAAGGAACTTTTATCTACTTCAATTAGGTAAATTAATTTTATTAATTAACCACTCCTAATTTTACTAATTAGAGGTGTGATTAGTTTTGATTTGTAAGTCCAAATCAGTAGTAATTTCTTCCCTTTACATTGTGGAAGCTAAAAGGTGGGGGCTTCAAAGTAACAAGATCGCCCAACGTAGAAGATATGAATGACAGATTTATAGAGAATAAGAATGTAAGAAGTCTTATCTTTCAATTTGTTTTCATAATGATAATATGTTACATTGAAGTTCCTGGAGAGAGGCTTTAGTTTAAATGATGGCATGATGTTTAAATTTGTAGTTAAATAAACTTCCACACATCAGTTAAAACAAACTGCCATTGAATTTTTCCTGTATTAGATCAATGCAAAATGATGTATGTGAGTTAACTAAGCAGTACATATATTGTATTTTAAAACAAATTTCCTATATTTTTATACAAAATTTTAAATAAATAGAAATTTAATTCACTACACAATTTCTGAATTTTGTTTCCTATCATATAAATGTAATTAAAACTTAAAATAATCAATCCCATTACTATTTGTGTTAAATTTCTCAATTATTACATACTTCTCTTAAGCAAAAAATTCCTTGAGGGGATCTGCTAAGCAAAGTCTTCATTTTGTGTGTATTTTATCGTGCACTGAAAATGATTTTCAACTGCAATGTTGAAACTTGAATCCACTTTTGCTTAAATATATTTCTATATTTTATTTGGTTCCCATCAATTTAACATTAGGTATAATCAAAGGTCTATTTCACAAATGTAATAATAAGAAACAATAACACACACATTCATCAAAATATTAATTAACAAGAAGAAACCACATACATTTTCAAAGTCTTCTCTATGAGGCAGGAATTTTATTTCCCTCAGATGTTGGACTGCAACTTGTGGTAAATACTTTTTTACATTCACAACAACTAAAATATCAAAATCCATTTAAAAATGCAAACAAAAATTTTATACTTCTAAGACATTAAATATTAGAGATTAATATAAATATGTATCAAAGTTCAAACTCAATAGACTTTCACAGATGTTTAAATAGATTGCCAGACAGATAAATTTTTAGTTAGAAAGTGATTCCATCTTCTTAACTTTCAAACAAAATGCTGTGGATCACTTCCGAAAATTTTTACAAATTTAGTACCAAAATAAACAATTAAACTTGTTTCTTTGCTAAAAATTGTATGTCAAATTGCCAAAATGTCCGTTGCCTGATATTTATAATAAAAATTTTAGTTTATAAAATTTATATAAATTGTTTTTATTAATTTTAAAAACTTAGATTTTTATTATAAATATCAAACCATTATGAAGCTTACAATATATATTAAAATTATAAATTTACTAAACAAATTGAATTTTTTGTTAAAAACTAGCCCACAGATAGTAATTAATCATGTATGTAAATAAACTGCTATTGATGCTGTTTGTTTCATAAATTTTAAGGTTTACACTTAGTGAAACAAAAATGAAATAATCTTCATAAGTAACATCGCTGTTTAAGAGTGTATTAGAAAATTTTTTGAAGCATGAAATACATTATAAATGCCTATACCCAAAACAACAGACCACCCAAACAGAAAAGGTAGTTGTGATGCCATTACAGGCATTACACACTTCCCAGCTTTTAAAATTTCTTTAATTTTATAAACGTATTTTCTTTAATCAGTCTTAATCAAAGTTTAATTAAACCGATTATTTAATTTTTATCACATTTTATAAAAAGTTAATACAAATATTTTATTTTATTCCTAACAATCAATGTAACAGCTGACTTTTAATTCAACTATAACTCATATAAAATATAACTCATTAATTCAATGTCGCGACTAAATTGAATATCAAAATCTATTATTGAGCTATTTTCTCTATTCCTTGAGCTATTTTTTTCCCCCTCCTAACCACAAAAATTTTTCAGTTACAGGGTTACATTAATTCCCCCAGTATTTTTGGTGATTAAGTTGCAGCCAGATTATTTAAAATTTATTATTAATTTTAAGTTGGCTTTGTTTTAACTATTTTATCTATCGATAAATTGCCAACCATGGATCTCTTCCCGTGCTCCTAAGTGTCTGCTAGAAACAATTAAATTAATGCTTATTTTTAATTCTTGGCCTTGGGACTGGGAGTTTTGCCCCTCACTCTGACTGTTATTTAATTAACAAAAATTTCATCAGGTTTAAAAATGCCCTCATCTCTATTATAAGAGATGCTGCTTACTATTCTATTCTTATTTAATAAGACCATATTTGTTTAACACTAACAATACTCCATAATAAATCAATGTTTAAAATAATTTATATAGTAATCACTCTTTCATCACTAAGATGCAATTGTACCAGAAATTTCCACCAATGCCTGCATAAAACTGGAATAACTGTCTCCACAATAGTATCAGTAAATTCTTCCAAATCACATTACAGTTTATGAATCTCATTTCAAAAACTTGTTTTGTTTACAGCATACATAGGGAAATGTATACTTGGTACTTTACTTTTAAACTTACAGAATTTTTTGTCTTGTGCAAAATTCAATACATTTGTGAAGTCAACAGAATTCGTATAAATTGATGAAAATATTAAAAGAAGCAATACATTTATAGATTATGCAGCACCACAGACCACTGTGAGCCTTGGCTTACTGCACAATATTGTTCCAGACTTTCCTATGTTAAGCTTTCGACTTCTAGTTTTTCACTTTCGACGTGGTTAGATCTTCGGTGGCCGTTCACACATTTCTTTTTTGGCCTCTGGAGTTCAGAAGTCTCCAATTTAAAAGTTTTCCCACATTTCTATTGTCATTTAATCTTTCAAGGTGCCCTAGTTAATTTAAATGCTATTCAACACACTATTATATATATACATACATAGTCACCTATAGGGCCACTTTGTGTACCCCCTAATAAGGCTATATTATTTCCTCTTGTTAAGAACACTAATACCCGGTAAAATAACATATAGTCCAGTTTCAATATTATGGGTCAATATTAAGGGGAGTTATAGGGCCATATTGTAATACAGAACATCTTGGATTTAATAAATGGAATTATGTTTTTTCATCTGATTTAATGATGAAGTTCACTTTTGTTTCTTATTATTCACTGTGTATTATTTACCTGAATTTGTCTGAAAAAGTTTAAAATTTTCCTTTTGAAGATTAGTAGGTAAAATTCATCTATTGTTTGACTTTAAGTTTCACTGCAATATCTAACTATAAGTCAGATAACTGTTTTACAGATCTTCAACTTTATTTCCTCAGTAAGAAGTTGTTTTTGAATTGGTATAAGTACAAAAATTGTATTTCCTTTTTGTATTCCTGGAGTTAATTTTTTCAGAAATGTTATTAATTTCACTGATTGAACCTAGGTAAGTGAAACTCTTTCAAACTTAGAGATATCTACCACAGCACTGATGAAAAAGTGGTAGATTTTGTTTGTTTCTCAAATTTTGTTCATTAATAATGAGGCCTACTGCTGCTTTTAGAAGATGGGTTGTCAAAGAAATTAAAGCACTTCTACATCTATTCAAAATGATGATATCCTTAGTTAAAGCAAAGCTGAATGGTCTTAGTGATAAAAGAGCCTTTCAAATTCATTTGGCAAATTATATAATCAAAAGCCAGAATAAAAAGTAATGGTGATAATAAATCCCCTGTCTGATACTAACATCAATATTAAAAGCATCTAAAATCTCACCCTGCGAGATAATAGCAGATTTAGATCCTTTGAGGGTAATATGTATTAGTTTGATTAACTTAGTTAGTATTTTGAGCTCAGCAAAAATGGATACCAACTTAGTTCTATTAGTTTTATCAAACACCAGCTAAAAATCAATAAATAATGCAAAAACATCAATATTGTAATCATAAAATTTTTCAAGTATGTAACAGACAGTATGGATTTACTCAGTTGTTGAGTGACTTACAATAAAAACACATTGACAATCTCCTATGATATTCTCAGCAAAAGGTAATAGTTTTCTATAAATTAAACAAGCAAATATTTTGTAGATTCACTCATTCTAGAACAAACAATTATTTATAACTGTCCTTCAATAAAAGATTTTAACATCTTGTGCATTAGCTAATTGGCCAGATATTAAAGATGTCTATTTTATTTTAGGAGCAGATCATTTTTAACTCTCAATAATGGTAAATTGCATTGCAGTATTTATATTTTTTGAATAAGATGCAGTTCACCTGCAAATTGTACTTAAGGTAAATATGTTATGCTATTTTTAATTGAATTTTACAACTATTTTTAAAAAAATAAAAATTAAAAAAAACTTACTTGGATCTGTGTGATCAAAGTGCTCTAATGTTTTTTCCTCTAGCTGGTAATCCCAAACTGTAAATAAAAATCAAGGATAAATGTCATAATGCATATAATATATTATAAAAAAAACTTGCACACAGCACAAACATACAACCAGGGTTAGTATTTTGTCCAGGATACTATAAAAAACTGGACAAAAAGGTAAAAACTAAAAATGGCCATTATAATTGCGTAAAAAAAATATTAAAAAACTTAAAATTTTAGTATAGTACCAAAAAATGTTGACATTTTCTGTTATATATAAATGTTTCCATACTGTTTTAGTTTTAAGCAGGTTTTCAAAAGGCAGTATAAAATAATATATCAGATTATTTAAGAGTCGGTTTGAGTATTCCTGCTTATAATACTGTGATCTGTAATAACATAGTGTTCAGTATTGGAGTATAGTGCTCAGTATGAGATCACAAATTTATAGTAATCACAGAGAGAATTATAGTAATCACAAAATCTAATAATGATATTTTAACAAGAGTTCTTCACACAATTATAAAATTAGGTTTTACTATATTCATTTCCTATATTTACTATATAGGTTTTACTTTATAATTACTTTTTTTTTTCAATTGTTGCTTTTAATTTTCTCACATTCAAAAATGGCTTAAAAATTAATACTGTTCAATAAAATAGATTGTAATTACAAACTGTTCAAAAAATTGTATTAATACCTGATCCCCCATGGCAGAATTTTTTCGATCTATCTGCGACAAAACTCACTAGCACTAATATCTTTTTGCAAAATACTTTCCATAATAACAAGCATATATTTTACTAATTTAAAATAATAAAAACACTGTGTTTACAAAAAAGAAAAAAACTATATATATATGTATATTTTAATTGAACATGTGGTAACAATTTTTTATTCTAATATTATGGGTGATATTCTCGAATTTTGTCAGAGGGGGGGGGGACACACAAATTATTTCTTTTTTCGCATTTGGTAAATAATCATCACAGTAAAAAAATAATTAAAAATCATGAAATCCAACACATAGTAGTAATTGCCAAAAAAAGATCGACGACAAAATCACACAAATCAGACTCCTCAAATGCGTGTTTCGTTTCAAGATTAGGTTGTTGTAATAAATATTGCATAAAAAATATCAGATTTAAAAACTAAGGAGAAATCAATAGCAATAACTGCATAAAATTTCATAAAATCATTTCCTTAAAAAAGTATATACTCAAATGCACGATTTGAATTTTCCATATTGTTTGAAATGTATCGGGATATTTAAAATCCAAGTGAAAATCAATATCATAACTGCCGAAAATATAATTGGAGCATAACATCGATTCACGATGCTATCGCCGTAAATTGAGCGCGTCAAAAAGTGATTATCTAAACGCATGATTCAAATATTATGTGTAAACTTCTGAAAAAAAGTCATTATCTTTTTCAAAAGAAAAATCATTCTGCAAGAACTCTGTAACGTTCTGCGACCATGTCGCTGCGATTCTGCCACGGGGTACCTGATATTTCTTAATAATCTTTTGACTTTTTCTTTCCAATAAATATACCACAGGTTATAAAATTTAATTTAAACCTAGCAATAATCTTCACTAGGTCTAACATAATATAGGGGCAAACTTGTGTTACTCTACCTAAGTTAAAAACTCAAGCACACAGATTTTGGAGCAAGATTTGAGTTCTTCCAACTTTTAAATATGTTTTAAAATAAAAGATTGCTTCATTTCACATCTTCACTTCTTTTTTCTGCCTACCACTTTGTCCTGTCACACACACACACAAATATATATATAAATATACAGTGCACTCCTGATTATCCGGGTTAATCACCGGGACAGGTCGCACAAACAATCGAAAAACACGGATAATCCGAAAACTTCTTTTTATTAAAGAAAAAATCAATACCAGTACAAAGAACATAAAAATTACTTAAACTTGCACATTGTATAACATCAAATTAGGAATTTTCCTTTTAACGTTTGCTGCTTAAAAAAATTTTTAATGGGACTTTGCCATATATTGACACATATTTTACAAACCGCAGTAATGTCAAATCCTCCCGTATAATCTAATAAAGTTTCCACAGAGCAGCAGGATTAAAAATTGTCTTTCCCTCATTTATTACATCTTCTGCATTAGTTACTATCATCACTGTTTGATTTAACAAGTAACGATGTCATCATCTGTCAAATACAGGAAGACAGGCTCACACCTTGAAACTAATCTTCTAAATTTTCTTCATCAAAAATTTCGAAAACTTAGATTTCTTTTGCTTGTTAAAGAATACTGTTATCATATTCTTCATGAATATCTAAAGATTGTTCATCAAGCGGTATGATCTTTCTTCACTATCGTAAGAACGTAGATGATTTTACCTTTGACCATGCTGCTGATATTCCATATACTGCAATCTAATAACAAATATTGCTTCTAAAAATTTGTTAGTGTTATAACTTCATGAATCAATTTTTTTTTAATTGTAAAAATGTTTCTCGTTAAATTTTTTGTGTAACTTCGGAACGAGCACGGATAATCCGCAAACTCGATAATCCTCGCATGGATAATCGGGAGTGTACTGTGTGTACATATATATATATATATACAGTACAGAACCCGTTATCCGGAAATCAGAAAACCGGAAAACCAGAAAACCGGAACGAAATTCGATAAATTTTCCCGCCATTTTTTAAACAAAATTTTTTTTTCCTTATAAGATTTTAGGATTTTTCTTTCTTTTTTGAAAGATGTTCACCTTACCATCATTTTGGAAATAATCATTAGTGTATTACTTCATCGTTTTTTCTTCTTTTCAAGATTATTTCCCCCCAAAAAATTTTTTTTAGTTGGGTTTAACAATAAAAAAACGGCTTTTTGTAGCGATTCAGAAAACCGGAAAAATCAGTTATCCGGAATAGCGATGGTCCCGA
>NC_092204.1:73639505-73720411 GCF_043381705.1 Parasteatoda tepidariorum
ATATATATATATATATTATAGAATATGCGAAAAATAATAAGCTTATTTTAATAATGTTATTTTCTAAGAAATGATTAGACTGATTTTTGTAATCTACTCACCGCATTACACCATCTATCTCACAATATATTTAAATTGTTTACCAGAACACATTATTTTTTATAATGGAAATGAAAAATTAGGCAAACAGTAAAAGACACTTATGATGACTTTTATCATACGTAATTTGAGAATATGTCAATTAACACAACTTGAAAATAATTTAAATAACTTTAATAGCACAGAATTAGTTTCATTTACATCAATAGCACAAAAGTACTGTAGAAACATCCTAAGCACACTTAAAAAAATTTGAAGGACTGATAACCATTTTGATATTTTGTGCAGATCACCTAATGACACAATAACTTATTCTATCACTACTAGTGTAATGACTACCCACAAATTGAATTTACCACATTTATATTTCTCTTTATAATTGTATAATTTTGATATTTTCTGCATACACGAGATACAAAGTTCTTTTTTTGGACATAAAGAAACAAGAATGTTAGTACCAATAACTGAGTTTTGGTATACTACATTTCTCTTTTAAATGAGCTTGATTCAACTTTCTAAAATTCCTCGGAACTGGAAATTTCAAAAAAATTAGTAATGAATTAGGGATTTCAAAAAATGTGATTTCTAAAAATTTCATAAAAATCTAAAACGATCAGGATGATAATTACAATATCCTCAAATCATCCTTATAACAGAAATAAAAATTAAAAAATAAAACTAATACAAGAAAAATTCAAAACACATAAAGAAATTCCTCATCAGTGATAGATAAATAAGCAACTTTAATAAATAAAGTATCCATTCTAATAAACATATTTACCTTGGCCAAGAGTTCCATTATAATAATACTGAAAGTAGTGATTTTTTACTTCTAAAAATATAAAGAAATTGAAATTTTAATTATTTATATTAATATACACTAAAAAAATATACATTTCCGGCCACACAAATGATTTTTGAAATTGTAATAAAGTAAATACAGAATTAAAAATGAATTATTTATTTTAATATTTCATTACTTCATCACAATGAAATTTTTTTTTCCTTTTTTTTTTTTTNTTTTTTTTTTTTTTTTTTTGAAATGCAATGCAAAATTTCCAAAAGTTATTAAAATATAAATTCCTGTAAAATTTAGGGGAAAAAAAGACAATTGTAAATTTGCATTTATGATAATATTTTCTGAATACAAATTAATTAAAAGAAAATGAAACTAAAAAAATTTTCTGGACGTCGTGAAAATGAACTTTTGAGTCTAACTTGAAAATACAAATCACATTATCAAGCATTCGCTGAAAGTTTGCTCTATACTCTCATCAGAGAGCATAGCAAGATTTTTCAACAAAAAATAAGAACCTTTAAAGCAGTTTTTAAGCACTCAAAAAATATTTTTAAGCACTTTCCAAAAAAAGTCATAAATATGTGTATTAATGTGTATTAATAAATAAAAAAAATTTCTATGGTTGAAAGTTCTACATTTATAAACATAAAATGCACAAAATGTAAAAACATTTCCAAAAACTTTACATAATCAAAATAAAATTACTAATTTCTGATAAATATTGCAGAGAAAATTAAGAAAATCATGTATTTTTTGTAATTTATGACAATAATCGATACTATTTTTGGAGATACTATTATATGCTATTTTTGGAGATACTATTTTTGGAGATACTATAATAATCGATACTATTTTATTTTTTATCGAAAAAATCTATTTTTAAAAGATAAAAAATTGAACACTTTTTACAAACACTGAATAAAAAAATATATAAAAAAAGCACCTTTAAGGGCTTTTAAAAAACACAAATCAAAAATAAGGACTTTTTAAAAACGATACGCACCCTGTCTCATTGATAAAATTTAAAAGAAAAGTGGAAAAGAGTACTTTAAAGTAATTTATCCTAATTAAAGTAATAATTCACACTAGCTTAAGCCTTTTTATTCCTAAAAAAGGATAATGGGTTCTAATGGTTACAAATTTAGAACTCTGAACCTGTCCCAACTTACAATGAAAAATATTTCATAAAATTGCTTATGATTTTATGTCAATCTTTTAAACTACAGAAATGAACCAGGTCCTAAGATTTTGCTGGGTTCGAATAGACAGTGAAAACTGAATCCTTAACCTGGCCGATACCGGATACTGTGCAGAAATTTTATTTGTTACTCGGTGGGTTCCAGGTGCCCCTTAAAATTTAGAATTATTACTCAGTCAAGTATTATGACATTTATACAAAACAATATCAATGTCCTAATTTTCTCTCAAACAAATATTTTACGAGATATAGTTCAAGGAAATTTATTATTCGCCTGAATAAATAAAAACATGTGCTTTTATTTCAAGATTTTATTAATAAATTTTAAAAAAGTAATTTGGGCTGACTGTGCAGATATAGAATGATTAATGTGAAACTTTGTTACAAAATCGAAACATCTGCTGATACATCTGCTGCTTCTGTTAAACATAGAATATTTTAATGAACTGATGATACATTAAATGAAAACTATTTTAATGATCATAGCTTAATTTTTAATCATCTGATAACTATAAATGTAATTTATGTGGAATGAAATCTCAGTACAATCTCATAAGCTTTTGGAAATTTGTTGAGAAATTTAATCTTACCAATGTTGAACAGAATATTAATATTGCTATTCTGCAGTTCTTAATGTTACAATTCAATCTCCGTATCCTGGTAATTTTCAACACAAAGGATTAAGTAACTCCAAAAAGTAAGTAACAAAAAGGGAGCTAGTTTGATTCCATGAAAAATTTTATTTATGAAAGTAACACCTATTTGCTTTGCACAGAGGAAAAATCCCAGAA
This sequence comes from Parasteatoda tepidariorum, assembly GCF_043381705.1. Classification (NCBI taxonomy): domain Eukaryota; kingdom Metazoa; phylum Arthropoda; class Arachnida; order Araneae; family Theridiidae; genus Parasteatoda; species Parasteatoda tepidariorum. The sequence continues at coordinate 73,642,393 of NC_092204.1, forward strand.
TGCTCCAGGGTTAACCCGGTGGTAAGAGAACTTCTACCAGAGAATGTTCCCTAGTCAGTTTTTCGTTAAGTTACAAAAAATTAAGAAGGTTTTCTTATTTTTAAAATATAAACTGCACTCAAAAATTTATTTATCAAATTTTAATCACGCAATTCTCTGTTTTAACACATACATTTATTTACTAGCAAATTTATTTAATAAGAATGTTTAAATTAAAATAATTAATAAGTTTATTTGTAAGAAAATATTCATATTCTGTTTGCAACAGTAGTCCATTTTACTTCGATAAATTTCTAAGTTTATAAACTGAAATAACAAGAACATATTAATGCATTTACTCATTTGCTGAAAGTAAATTTAGTATGAGAGAATCATCATTATCCCTTATAACACATTTTTCTACAGTTGTTTCTACCAGGAGTCTGTCCAGGCTAAATTTACTACCGTTTAGCGGTACCTTCACAAATTCAACTTTAGGAAAAACAGTAATTTCACAAAATACTTTTTCGTAAAATTTTATTTTTGTATCCCGTAAGAAACGAAAAAATCCATATTTTTGTTTTGATTTTTTAATATAATTTTCACAAATGATGTCTAAATTTTCACAAAATAGGTACCTCTCAGAAAAACCTAGACAGACCCCTGTTTCTACAGCTATGCACATTTTTCTACATTTCCTATCCTTGAGTTTTATCCATTGTTCTGTTAACTTCAAAAAATGCCAACATAATTTCTTATTTCTTAGATTGTATTTATTTAACAATCATATTAATATATAAATTTAACTTAAATGGTTTTTAGCTTTATATTTCTGAATTTTCCTATTATTTTCCTCAGCAGACACTTTTCGTGGTGAACATTTTTCTCTGTCTCGAAGGTGTCCATTTTATTAAGGTTTCTCTGACAGCACAAAAGGAGTAAAATATACTATACATCAACAGTTATTTCAGCTTGGTAATTAAGGAAGTGAAGGAATACTTGAATTTCAAAAACTACATATTTGAATAATTTTAAAGGTACTATAATTTTAAATATGGGCGTGTCAAACATAAATGAATATTGCCAAGCACTGGATGCCCAGTAAATTTGGTTAGGCACCCTCATGAATTTTACCCAACCAGAATTCCAGGATTCTCGGGGCTAAAAGCCAGGTCTAGGTGGTAAATTATTTTGCTGGGTCAGGGTAACAAACCGGATACTAAAAAAAAAGCTGGGTACTGGGTATTGGTACAGCTCTATTTTTAATCTATATTGTAAATCTCAAGAGTCAGTTATAAAACTAACCATTTAGTAATGTTTCATATGGATCTACTTAATTAATAATGATATTGTTTATGTTTTACCAAGAGAAATATCCTTAGAATCTTAGTATATAATTAATAAAACACATTAGATAGTCTAACAATTTTGACATTCCTGTTAGTTAATCTTAGTTCTACTATAATTCCAAACCTGAAATCAGCAATCAGTTCAACAATTCTGCAATTGCTATACTAAAAAAAAAAGTTGGGATAGAAAAAAGAGTTTACTATCCAGGTATTGCTAACCCAGCTGATAACTTCCCATAACATGTGATTTCTAAAAAACAAAATACAACAGCTGGTTGATTAATATAGCTATCAAATAACTTAACAATTTAGCTTAGCAAATAAATAAATAAAAATAGTAATTTAACTTACCATCTGGTTTAAATTTTTTTCTACTTTGTTTAGATAACTGTTCAGCAATCAATTCCCTAAACATAAATAAAATATGGATTATTTGTATGTAAAATTACTCAAATAAGATTGAAAAATTAAATGTCAAAAAATTAAGGGATACATCAGCATTTTTGAAAAGATCATGTTAAAATTATAATTAATTAATGACTCTATAAAACTTAAAAATTGCAAATTTCAAAATGAAAACCAATAGACTTTTTTCTTGTTATATATTAATCCTCTTCAGAGATAAGTAAATTTCATATATATTACATCAATGTGTATCATTTTATGAAAAACAAATTGTACAGCATATAATTTCATAATTTTTCAATTATTAAACAGTAAATAATTTATATTTACTCATATAATAAGCTTTATAAAAAAAAAGTTGCCAGTCAAATTTTTCAGTTAAAATAATGAATTCAGAACTGTTTTTAAGAATTAACTTTCCACGATATTACATAACAATCTGTTTGGGGAAAAACATTTAAATAATTTTGTGTAACCAAAAGTTAAATAGGAAATTAAAAAACAAAATTGTAAATTCAGCTGCAATGGGTAAGCAAAAATTTGAATTTTATCCCAATAGAGTCTGCAATTATATATGTTAATATCATATTTGGATAAAATAAGAAACTTTCTGCGAACACAAAATTTCAATTGAAAAACTTTAAGCAAGCAATTTATCTTCTCTTGAAAATAGTTTCAACACCTTTGTTGCCACCTATTTAAAACAAAATTTATATAAAAATCATTGATTTTCTTAATATTTTTTAATTTTTATATTACATGCCAGCATATATTTTTTATCTTTGAGGTCTCCAACTCCAAACTTTGCATCTATAGGCCACCTGTTTTTACGGGCCTTCTGAGATATGCCACTGCCAGATTTGACTTGGTANTGGACGATAACTAGTTATTGTGGAGGGTCACCAATGAGGGGAATTAATTGTCAACCTTCATCTATCAGAAGGTACCTCGTGATAGAATCAAGTGATATACTAGTGAACTTATATACTAGTATACTAGTGAACTTATATACTAGTATACTAGTACTTATATACTTATATACTAGTGAATTGGTATTCAATATATATATTGGTAGTTACGCCACATTTCTCTCCTTCCAGAATTTTATCTGTGATATAATGCGATAAACGGATACCACTAGTTGATTCATGCTAAAAAAAAATTAAAATTTATTTATATAATTTTTAATAATTATATTTTTCCTTCATAGCATTTCGCTCATTATTTTTTTTCCCTTTAATTTTTTTCGTTGCTTTTTTGTTTATAGACCAGGAAACTTTATTTACTTCACCTGGATTTTTTTTTCTTTGACCATTATATTTTTAAGCAAATCAACTGTTTTATGTGGATTATCCATCAATATTAGAAAGTTCTTATCACATCGGGGTCACCAATTAGAGGATTTATTTTTGAGACTATGTCAACCTTCATCTATCAAAAGGTACCTCTAGATAGAATCAAGTTAACATGTCCTATATACTAGTGAATTGGTATTCAATATTTATAGTGGTAGTTACGCCACATTTCTCCCCTTCCAGAATTTTATCTGTGATATAATTCGATAAACGGATACCACTAGTTGATTCATGCTTAAAAAAAACATTTTTAATCTATTTATATAATTTTTAATAATTATATTTTTTCTTCATAGCATTTCGCTCATTATTTTTTTCCTTTTTATTTTTTTTTGTTGTTTTTTTGTTTATTGACCTGGAAACTTTATTTACTTCACCTGGATTTTTTTTTCTTTGACCATTATATTTTTAAGCAAATCAACTGTTTTATGTGGATTATCCATCAATATTAGAAAGTTCTTATCAAATCCGGGTCACCAATTAGGGGATTTATTTTTGAGACTATGTCAACCTTCATCTATCAAAAGGTACCTCTAGATAGAATCAAGTTAACATGTCCTATATACTAGTGAATTGGTATTCAATATTTATAGTGGTAGTTACGCCACATTTCTCCCCTTCCACAATTTTATCTGTGATATAATTCGATAAACGAATACCACTAGTTGATTCATGCTAAAAAAAAATTTTAATTTATTTATATAATTTTTAATAATTATATTTTTCCTTCATAGCATTTCGCTCATTATTTTTTTACCCTTTCATTTTTTTTTGTTGTTTTTTTGTTTATTGACCAGGAAAGTTTATTTACTTCATCCGGATTTTTTTTTTCTTTGAGCATTATATTTTTGAGCAAATCAACTGTTTTATGTGGATTATCCATCAATATTAGAAAGTTCTTATCAAATCCGGGTCACCAATTAGGGGATTTATTTTTGAGACTATGTCAACCTTCATCTATCAAAAGGTACCTCTAGATAGAATCAAGTTAACATGTCCTATATACTAGTGAATTGGTATTCAATATTTATAGTGGTAGTTACGCCACATTTCTCCCCTTCCAGAATTTTATCTGTGATATAATTCGATAAACAGATACCACTAGTTGATTCATGCTAAAAAAAAACATTTTTAATCTATTTATATAATTTTTAATAATTATATTTCTTCTTCATAGCATTTCGCTCATTAATTTTTTCCCCTTTCATTTTTTTTTTGTTTTTTTTGTTTATTGACCTGAAAACTTTATTTACTTCACCTGGATTTTTTTTTCTTTGACCATTATATTTTTAAGCAAATCAACTGTTTTATGTGGATTATCCATCAATATTAGAAAGTTCTTATCACATCGGGGTCACCAATTAGGGGATTTATTTTTTAGACTATGTCAACCTTCATCTATCAAAAGGTACCTATAGATAGAATCAAGTTAACATGCCTTATATACTAGTGAATCGGTATTCAATATTTATAGTGGTAGTTACGCAACACTGTCTTACCAAATTTTCTGTGGGGATATTTTCATATCATGATCTGCCATATCAATTACAATCGCCAAGGTGGCAAAAAAATTTTTAAAAAAAAAACAAGTAGATTTGCTAGGGGGTGGTTATGAATTAAACCCTTTGAGTTGCTCCCTTTCTGAGATGTTTCTTTTTTAGTCTCTGACAGGCCGCTACCCGGAAGTTGCCAAGACTTGGCAATTATTCTGCCACAGGTCATGATACAAAAATCTTAACTTTTCTTAATCTTTTCTAATCTTATCTTTTCTAATCTTAACTGTTGTTGCATCCTAATTTTCTAAAATTGATGGCAGAGCTGAATAAGCGAATTCTGACCGTTTTTTTTTCTTTCTTTTTTAAATGAGTAATATTTTTTTTAAATTTCTTCGAAGGTGACAAATTTTTCACAAACGATGTTCATGTATATTATGCATACCTGGTTTATATATTAAAAAATATTAGGAACTTTTAATTTAATAATTTCAAATTTCAATCTAACAATCTGTTTGTTGTTAAGAAATAAAAATAATAACCTAGCAATCTAAAACTTCTCCAAAAATAGTCAGATTACAACAAAACAAATGGTAAATAGTTATCACTCATTTAAATTTCAGATCAAAAGCAAATCTTTCAATCTCATTAAGAACAGAAATAAATATTTAAAATACATTTTTAAAAAAATCAAGGTTGTTCATAAAAACCCAAAGAGAGCTATCCTTAAAAAAAAAAACTGATTTTTCAAAACCTGGTTATATATACTCAGGTGCAAAGTCATTTATTTGAGAATTCTAAGCAATCCTACCTAAAAAATAAGAAAGTATCAAAAATATTTTTTAAAAAGATCATACCAATTAAAAAGGCCATTAGCTTCAATGCCCTCTAAAAGCATCACTTCTTGCTTCCAGCCCCACTTTTTAGGTGCATTTCTGAAAGCAGGTTCATTTTTATCAGGTGCCTCCTCTTTTATTTCAATTTCCTCTTCTGCAGAGCCATTAAGCATATCTTTAATATTCTGAATAGGTCCTTTATATAGATGCTTTGTACAGTAGTCCATTGTAACTATTTTTCCTTTTTTGTTCTCTATGAAATCTGAAAGTCTTATTTTACGACTAGGAACATAGTTCTTCTTCTCTTCATCTTCACTGTCTTCATCTTTACTGTCTTCATCTTTATTGTCTTCATCTTTACTGTCTTCATCTTTACTGTCTTCACCTTCGTCGTCTTCACCTTCGTCGTCTTCATCTTTGTCATCTTCATCTTTGTCATCTTCATCCTCTTCTTCATCTTTGTCCTCTTCTTCCCCCTCCTCCTCGTCGTCCTCATCCTCCTCCTCGTCGTCCTCATCCTCCTCCTCATTTGAATCTGTATTAGAGTCCTCAGCCTCCTCATCTGATAAATCTTCAGCAGTATCACCACTTTCATCATCAGCATCATCATCATCATCAGACGTACTTGTTATCACAGTTTCCTTGTCATCAGTTTCTTCATTAGAGGTGTTTAGTGGTTGAATTCTCCTCTTTTTTAACATAGGCATTGCATTAAACTTTAGAGTTCTAAAAACAAAACAGAAATAAAGCCTTGAGAATATGGAAGCAAAAACTGCGAAAACATTAATAAAAAAAATAATAAACTGCAATTGAGTAATTTATTTTATTTTCTGGAAAATCTCGTTTTGATAGCAGGATATAACTTAAATCATTTGCATCAATTATAATGAAACTTCACTTTTTTACTTATCATTAATCCTGTACTGCTATACAATGGAGTTCCTACAGTGTTTTCATTACAGAAAAAAAATGAGAGAGAATTTCTCACCCTTTCTCAAAAACAGGGTGAGATCTCAAAGTGAGATTTCTAAAAATTAAAAAAATGCGAATAGACTTGGAAAAAATATTTCTTTAATTATAATACATTTTAACATCTTCTAATTTGTAAAGCATTGAATATTTTTGCTGCATCATCATATGGAAAACATTCTATATCTACTTTTTCATCAGCTTTTCTCATTAGGTTGCTCAAATGTTTATCAGTCATTTGTATACTATATTTTATCTTAATTCTGTTTTGAGTGCTAAATGACCTTGCAATAGATGCTGAACAATTCGGAATCACTAAGTAAATTTGTAGCATTGCAAAAAATTTAAACGTCTTACATGAAGAAATCTTACCTTCTGTGGACACGTAGTTTCGGAAAAATGTGTTCTGAAAGGTGTTCCATTATTCGGGGGGGAGGGGGGATTGTGTTCTGCTGTTTGCACTGGTTCTGAACAATACTGGTAAATAGGGAAGCTGGATAACAGGGATCGATGTTGAAAATAATGAAACATCAAGTAAGAAAAGTGAAACGGGTCAATTCAAAATGGCAGAAGAGGAATTTTTTTCCAAAATTCGCGCATTTTGAAATTTATTAATAGAATGCGCAATCTTCTCGCTTTAATAATTTTTTAATACGAGAAAAGAAAAAAATAAGCGAGATTCTCGCGCTGTAGTGAAAACACTGTCCTAGGAGCAAACAATAAAAATAGCTTGTTAAAATAAGCTTCAGAAAACTATTTTATAAAAAGATAATCTTGATTTTTAACAAATGAACAGGTATACGATTATGAACACGATTATAATTTATAGTAAGTGTTTTTTCTTTGTTTTTAATAGTAAAAAACATGTTATCATCTAGATATTCTGATTAGAATAATTTAATTAATTAATAATTAGAATAATTTGACAGTAAAAATATCACAAAATAAAATTAAGAATCAATAACTAACATACACAAGGTCAAAAAAATTAATATAACAAATCTTGAACTATGATTCGACTCATTGTTACACAAAAACCATTACATATATTGTTGAAAAGATTGCAGCATTTTTCATAAGTTGAAGGTATGCATGCCAAATCACATTTATTTTTCACAAACAGTTCTCCCATTTACGAAGGAAAGCAAGGTCATGTGACGATTTTTTTAGGATAATGATAACTATATATTAAAATATTGTAAACCAGATTTGCTGTGCTTTTCATTATTAAAAAAAATACATGACAAAAATCTTTAGGAGATATCTCTCTTGTTATTCACGCTAACTGAAACCACCGAGGTGCCAAATGAAATTGCTCTGTTGTCTAACATGAAATAAAGTAAAAAAGAATGAGAAATTGCTTGCCCATGGGTGGTTAAAAACTTTAGACTTTAAGGGTGGCAACTCAAATCAGATTTCAAATTTCCTTGATTTTTTCAGGTTTTCGAGGTAAAAAGATTATACTTTCCAGAGCAGCATGTTTTTTTTTCTCTAAAAGTGCAGAAATGGGTCAATATTATTAAGTATATTATTTAAGATGTTATTTTTTTTAATATATCATCTAGAAAAAATAATTAGACTAAATTTAGTTAAATAACTTATCAAGATTTTATTTTTATTTTTAAAATTTTCAATGTTTTGGTACAACATTAACTTTTAAAAAAATTAAAACAGATGTGAAGAAAATATGTTTAGCTTGTAGAACATATTGTTTTTATTGAATAAAAAAATGTTTTAATGTGGTGCATTAGGTAGTTTTTGCACTAAGTGTACCAATTGGTAAATACAGAATCACCCAAAAAACATTGGATAAGCACTGTTTAATATATTTTCATTAGAAAAAGAAAACAATTCCTTTTGATTATACATCAATAAATTTTTATATTTATTTACATTTCAATATAGAGCCATTTTATACTTTATTTTATCCAAACAGTGGCCTTTATAAAATTCATTGATACATTTTCTTTAAACCAATATCTAAAGTCAAATGTTTAAATAATGATGATTTAGAATTATTTTTAAGAGATATTTAGTTTTCAAAAATGAACGTTGCAAAGCCAAAATTGTCAAATTCCTTTTGGCATATTTCATAGGAAAAAAACTGGATAAATTCTTTACATTTTATTTTGTTTTTCTCCTTACTTGAAATTCAAATATTTAAGAATTCCAATCTAACGACATGTTTTCTTAGTTCATTGTTCTTCTTTTAACAAGTAGACAAATTCCATGAGCATAGATTTCTTCGAAAACTCTCTTATAAAACATACATAAATTAAGTTTATCATAAAATTTTAATACCACATATTTAGTACATCATAACTAGGGCTGCAAGTTTGTCGCGGGAAGAAAAAAAACCCAAATTCGCGGGAAATTTTAAAAATTACACAAATTCTAAACATAAAAAAATTTATTATATAAATGATGCAAAAGACAGAAATTGCGCAAATAATAAAAAAAACTTAAAAATACACAACAAAAGTATTTCTTTGAATTTCAAGCAATATTAATATTTTTATTTAAATGAACAGAATTTTGGTACAAAGTATTGTACATTGTCAGATTATTCTCATTTATGCTTCGTCTTTCATCACTTAATACATTTTTATACTTAGAAAACGATCTTTCTGCGTCAACGCTGTTTTTAGGCACCGACAAACTTCGAATTGCCAATTTTGGAGCGTTCGGTCTTTGATTTCCAAAACTCGATCAATTTTCCTTCACCAACGCGCAATTCCTTGACCGTTGCTTTGTAAGAAGTAATTGCTGTGAAAACTCAAACATTCTACATTCAAACTACTAGTTACAAGTCCCTACTAACTACTAGTCCCTCTCATCTAAGAAACTGATCCATATTTAAGAGATCACAAGAAGCCGCCTAGGAAAAATTAACTGAATATGTAGAAAGGCAGTAGAAATTTCGTTGCCCAGTGCAATAGCATGTATAACAATTTTTCTGTCAAAGATTTGATTTATAACATTTTCCTTCCTTTGTGATTCCAATTTCTTTTGTACTCTTACTGACTTCAGGAAGGTAATTACCCTCCCTAAGTGTAGAAAGACCACCTTAGTTGACAAGATTGTGATTATCTCTTATCTCTGAACTATTTTCATGTCATTTTGCTATTGATTCACTCCCCTAAATATCTAATCAATTTTACATGTTCAATTTAAGGTTCAGGAAAATAAAAAATTCTGTTTAATAAAAATAATAAATAAAAAAAAATCAAATTTTAAGACATTTTCGAGCAAGTCAAAACATATTGAGAAATTTGCGGATTTTAAGAAAAAAGATGACAATTTCGTGGAAATCATCGCGGAAATTCGCGCCGCAACAAACCTGCAGCCCTAATCATAACCTATCAAAAAACAATTTGTTTTATAAAAACCGATTATAATAAGTTCAAATTAGATGGATTAAATTGTTAGTGTCAGACATCAATCACACGAAAGCAAAAAATGATTACTCATTTACAAATTGTCTAAACTCTGTAAATTTGTTTCTAATTTAAATATGAACTTGACTGAATTCTTTGCAGTTCTTAACTTACAAAATATGATAGATAATTAATTTGAAATTTTTTACTTTGTCAGACATAAAATTTTGGAGTCAGAGTATTTACTTAAATCTAATATAATTTTAAATATCCTGGAATAAAAAAAAAGTTAGCTACATTTTTTTAAATAACATGGAAAAATAGAAAAAAAAATGCAAAAAAGTTCCATTATTTCTTTTATTGCTATTTTATATGCAATAAAAAAATATTGAAAAATATGCTATTGTATCATAAAAGGAAGAAAAAAAACAATTTTTTACTGTATTATTAGTCTATAACAATGTTACCCTCTCCCTTTAATATGCCCTTCAGTCAATTACAGGCCCAATAATACCTACTAACTATTTTTATCCCATTTAAAGAAAAATTGAAACGGAATTGTATTATTGTTGTAGTTTGCTATGCATGTAAGTTTATTTTTTAAATTATTTTTGCACATTGATGAAACAATAACAAACAATAAACATTCCTTCAATCAAAAACAATAAACATAATAGAAACTACTTACTTTGGTAACATATACTGTTCAATTTTAAACCAAATCAAAATAATATTTTTTACAATGACGAGTTAAATTGATTTAAAATTATAAAATCTCATTCAATATAAAATCTAATCAATGAATTTAATTTTACAAAATCTAAACTTATAACAGTCTTAAATAGTTCCCTTAATTTTCTGACATTATATCGTTATCAAGGAGGTGCAAAAACTAAGTTTTTCTCCAGTGCCATAAGCCCTAACTACGCCTTTGTTTGCTTTAGTAAGGTTTGGTACTCTACATCTGAACGCATATAGCAACCCTTTACCAGGCATTTGTGTTAACTTAAAAATAAAACATTGCACTTCATATATATAAAATTTAAACTAAATCGAAAAGCATCATAAATGTCAGAAAGACAAACATACAATAATTTCAGTACCATAATGAAGCATCTACTTCAGTGCCTAAATAACGAATAAAAAGAGAGAATATTGGTACTTATTCCCAAATAATCGCCAAATATTCTGGAACAGTAGCCCATGGGAAAAACATCACAGAAGGGCACACAAAAGCAAAACATATTTTTATTTCATTTTATTTTTTTAATTTTTGCAAGCAGGGGTCTGTCCAGGTCGAATTTACTACCGTTTAGCGGTACCTTCACAAATTCAACTTTAGAAAAATTGGTAGTTTCACAAATTCAATTTTAGGAAAAACCGTAGTTTCACAAATTCAATTTTAGGAAAAACGGTAGTTTCACAAAAAAAAATTTCTTAAAAGTTTATTTTTGTATCCCTTAAGAAACGATAAATCCTTATTTTTAGCATATTTTTGTGTAGATTTTTAAATATAATTTTTAATTTTCACAAATTATGTCTAAATTTTCACAAAATAGGTACCTCTCAGAAAAACCTAGACAGATCCCTGGCAAGTGAAAAATCTCTTTGGCTCCTTGGTGATCATAGTTGGTATGAACAAATACCAATATGGAAATATCACCAGAGAAACACACAAAGGTATGAGTAAATGCTAAGGATAATTTTGTATTGTGAGCTCCAGCAACCACTACAATCGCTAAGACACCATGGAGGAGATATTTCTGTATCACAATCTGTCGCACCAACTACCAAGGTGCCAAATTGATTTTAAACTCGCAAATTTTCTTTAAAAATATGTTGATGTTAGCCCGGGGGTGGCTACAAGTTATACCTTTCAAGTTAATGCTTTCCGTAATAATTTAGTTAGTTTCTCATAGGTCGTTGCCCGGAAATTGCCACTACTTGGCAATTATTCCGCCATTGATCACGATTCGGAAATCTCCCCTCAATGAATTTAAGCTTTCAAATTTTAAAAAAATAATACATGTAGAAATTTGCTTGTAGAAGTTACACTAGATGTTTTTGTTAGTTTCTCACTGGTCACTGCTGTAAGTTGCCAAGACTTGTGTTTATTCTGCTGCAGATCAAGATACGAAAATCTTCCTGGAATTCTCAGTTAAAAAATATTTTTAAAATTTAATACAAGCAACTATCAGTAAAAAGTAAAAGAGCTTGTACTTTTTCTGACTTACATACCAAATACCACTTTAAGCAATTGTTTTTTACTTCCAGTTCGGATAGAAAGAGTATTAAATTTCTTCTTGTTTATTAGGAATAAATTTCTGATACTCATATTTTAAGATTTAGTGTATTTTAGAATTTATTTAAATACAATATTAATTAAATCTTTTCCGCGGATCGTATCAAAGCACCGTCAAAAATGATCGAATCTGTTCCATCATTTTTTGACGATGATCTAATTCTTATTGAATTTTTTCCAACTAATTAAATCGAATAAATAACAAAACAAAACCGCTCTAATTTCGTAACACGGCGAAGCGCAGAAAAATTTTACAACTTCATATTGTACAATCAACTTCATTCAATAGTTCTCAAAATTAATATTCATTGAATGAACATAAAAAGTTAAATTCATGAATTGACGTTCAATTAAAAGCAATCAGTCAACATTAAGAAGTGCTTCTTACCATAAACAATATAAAATTTTATGAAAGATATATACGAATTTCAAAAATATATTTAGAACTCTTGGAATTTAACATTTCTTGTTTATTGTATTGTAGAATAATGCGACGAGCTCTCTGCGACCTGCGTAAGCTTATAGCTCAGTACCTAGCATACAAAGAAAACTAACGGCATAATCATTTGAGGAAAAGTTAAGATTCCCCAGTCGTGGTTGCCGCATGTTACTGGAAGAAAAGTGTTGCACCAAGCAGACTCCTCAATTTAGCTTTTGACAGGTATAGTCTAAAGAGGGCTTGTCGTACTTTGATTCGATTTTTATTATTTAAGAATCAGAGTGATCAATTAAAAAAAATGATAATAATAATACTATTAATTTGTCAGTCTTTTCAATCCTCGAAACTGTGAGTCAAATTTTTTTTATTCTTTATTACTTTTTGTAACTTTCTGTGGTTGAACCTCGTTTTGCAGACGATTGTGATCACACAATCTTCTCCGTGGGTGGTCTACCTCCCAAATACTTTTATCTATTTTCACCTCTTTTTGGAAGTCTTTTTCTCTCATTGAATTTTTGAAGAACTGATATGGGGAGCGTTTCAAACTGATAGCTCACTTTTTATTTATAAGCTTTTAATTTATTACGAAAGTTATATTCGCTGTTATTTCGTTCCGTCCTGTGTGGCGTAACTACCACTACGAAAATTAAACACCAATTCACTGGTATATAAGGCATGCTAACTTGATTCTATCATGAGGTACCTTTTGATAGATGACGGTTGGTATTATATCTGATAACTCCTCCCCCACAGTCTGTATAACTTTTATTTATTTAAATGTTTTGTTTTTTTTGTTTTATTCTTTGAGTTGAAGTAATTTTTAAATATATTATTTCTTTTTTAGCTTTCTTTTCTCGTTTTTTTTTTTACAAAAAGATATTTTAGAACTAAAAATTTCAGCTTCTGAATAGAATGAGTTTAATTAAATCGAGACAATGACATAAAAAGTCTTCTTAAAATATACAATAAACCATCACAAAATTATCGTTTTCCCTCCTTTTTTACAAAAACTATATCGTATACTAATTTGTAGGCTTAAAAAAACATTTACATTAAACATAATGGGTTGCAATTTTATTATTCCAATAATAGTTTTGGTTGGTTCTAATGCCACTTGCACACGGGCAGGCCTGTTTGGTGAAACCGAGCAAATTTAAGTCAGAGTGTGCCATTCTTGTTTTTCAGTGGTGCCATCTATGGCCAAGAATTCGACTTCTTTCACATCCTACGTCGCACCTGTTTATAAGGCGGACCCATTCATACATCGCCATTCATTCATCCACAGATCGTAATTTTGACCTGAATCAGAGAACGATCGATCTCCAATCCAGTACCCCCAGAGGTTTTGATTTGTTATGGGAACATGGAGGATTTTGCAACTCGACAGAATTTTAACATGCATCAGTCACCAACTTCACGGGGAGTCTTCGGCCGGCGGGGTTCGAACCCACGATTTCTCGGACATGGGCCCAGCGCCCTACCGACCAGGCTATACCGGTCTATCAATAGCTTTAACTACCAGCTATTCGATCAAATAGCTGGGATAGTTTGTTATTCCACGGTAAGGGAAAAAATAACTATTACACAGGAACACACATTATCCAAGCATGACCAAACACCTAGCCCTCTTTTTGGGGCTCTAAAACAAACACACAGGGACATAAAAGTATTATCATAATTTCATTTAATTCAATAAACGAAAAAAAAGTAAAATATTCATATGTAGGGTGTTAAGTAATAAAATCCCTTATTGAATATTTTTAATATTCTTAATAAAAATTAAGTAAAAGAATACATACATTAGTGGGCAGAATTAATATTTAAGTGAGAAAATACAAACGCCCTTTAAATAAAAGGAATCACTGAGGAAGGAATGCAAGACTGAAAATATTAAAACCAGTCAGATTTCCAGAGAAAATAGAAAGAATAAGAATGGTGATTATTATAAACACAATGATTATTATAAACAGTCATAGATGCTTATTTAGATAGTTATAGATGCTCTTTTTTATAAATGCATATTGTTAAAAATATAGAGAAAACATGGAAAGGAATAAAGATTAATGAAAAGAAAAAAAGAAAATTTATTAAAATAAATTATTTTAAAAAATACTTAAGAAAATATTTTTAAAAAGAATTAAAAATATATATATTAAAAAGCCGGGAAGCAAAATAATTAAAAGATACAATCTCATCATCAACTCACACGATTATATCAGCAAAAAGGAGGACTTTCTAATATTGTATCAATACAGCCAGAAGCAAAATATATCAATACAATAGTGTGAGGAGCACTCAAAAAATGAAAAGGAAAAAAAACTAATTAAGTAAAAAACATATCAAGCAAAAAACAGAAAATAAAATGTAATGAAAATGCAGAACAAAACACAAATCGAAATCCATAAAGAGAGTAGCGAATTCAAATGAACTTACACGTACTGAAATCTTTCATGAATGGTTTAAAATATTTTCGTCATAAGATTGCCAGGTTACAAAATATGAAAACAATAAAGCAAATGGTGTAGTATGGATGATGTTTTCAATAGAAATGTAAACAATAACCATCTCGAGCTCGGCACTTATTCTAGTTCCGGTTAAAAAGTTTACAGCTGCTTATTACATGTTATTCTGATAGGCGATGTTTTCAAACGGATAATTTTGTTTTCAATAAAAGAAATAAATTAGATAATTTCTGAGCTCAAATCTGTCATATTTCATAAGATATTATAGTTTATATGTAATTCTAGTGAGTTTGAAGTGAAAATTTGTTTTAGTTTTTTAGAGATATATTGTTAAAAAAGGTGACATGGTTGCTAGATTTTGAATAACTCGCTTTTTTGGCAGTCTTGATATGGCCCTTTCCATAAGTTTGTTACTGTTTGTTCTTGTTGCAAGCTGTGCACCATCTTACGTTAGTCTTAACACTTTTAGCATTGTAAACACCAGTATTGTCAGCATTGTAAACACAAGTAATAAGTAATCAAGTACATTGTTTGCAAGAATCTCAAAACACAATGACGCCAAATGGCTTTAAAATACAACGGAAACAGTAACCCGGAAATTTAGGCGGTACCGAGCTTGCAGAGTTCCTTAGTGTAGAAAACACCATTCTTACTACAGTATTGAAGCGCGTTTGATTTGTTAGTTATCAAGGATTGGCCAAATAATAGATATGCGCAAGGTGATAATACTATAGCTATTAAATAATATTATAACTATTAAAGTTTATCGACCCAGTCTTGTTTTTTGATTTCCGGAGGGTGAATGGACTCATGGACCTGGTCAAGCTCCGCTAGACCAGTGGGGATGAGAAACAACAATTATTAAAGTTTATANTTTTTCAAGAAAACAATTTGAGCACAAATGTGAACAATTCACTTGTCAGCCATATGATTACTTTAGAATGCTGCCAGATTCAAAAAATTTAAAATTATCGAAAATGAAACGGCAATATGTAGACCTTGGCTATTTTTGAGCATATTTTTAAAATTAAAATATGCAATTCATAAAAAAAAAAAAAATTCACTTAAAAGTTGCATTTTCCCTTCAAATATATTAAAATGAGTTTTATTTCAATTTTTTTATATTGAATACTTCTATTATATAATTATCGATAATAACTTCTTTTCCTATAATGGGTTTCATTACTTATATTTTCCAATTATTATTATTATTATTAAAGTGTTTTTGTTATAGATGGCAGTACTCAAATCTAATTTTTTATTTTAACCATTTATTTTACGCAATAAAGCTAAAAGCCAATGCATTATATTTTTTTCTTCTGAGCAATTTTTGTTAACTGTTAGATTAATCAATCTAATTTTAACTCATTTCTTATTTTATTTTTACTTCATTTTGGTAAGTTTGTTTTCTGTTTTTCTTCTTTCATTTTAAACTCTTACAAATTTTTTTCGTTTTTCGAGACATAGACGCAATGTAAAGAGTGATTTCGATAACATAATTACTTTTTATTTTGAAATTCAAATATACACACATTATCTATATACTTCATAGAGAATTGAAAAGAGTTGTAAATCATCAGCAGTCAACAACACCACTTACCTTTTATAGAAGTGCTGGCTTGGGTTTCGTTATATCAACATCGGGAACATTAAGGCCATGTTGCTATTGGCTGGACCTTATACGATCAACTGGAGTATGAGAACACAAACTGAGAAAAACATTTGAAATATGACATCAATATTTCAGCACTAGTTGATAATGTAGTGTCCAGCCAATTGTAACATAGTCTACAGTTTTTCTGTTCCCCATGTTGTTATAACAAGACCCAGCGCACTTCTTTGAAAGGTATATGAGCATTTCTTGGCTGCTGAGGAGTGAGTTACAAGAAATAGAACACTTATTATTTTATATATATTATAAATCAAAATAAATTAGCTGCTCGACATGAGTCAGATAAATAGCAGCCACTTTGAAAATCGTGAGCTATCCAACCACTACATAAAAGAAAAACATCCACGAAAATGGAAAACGAAATGGATTTTTTTTTAAACTTCGATAATTATTATTATTAATTATCATTATATACAATTAATATTACATATTAGTTATTAAAAATTATTTTAGCCTTATTAAATAAAAAATACCGTTTGATATTTTGAGTTCTATTCAATATATTCCAGGAAATAAATATTGAGTTATGGTATTAAATTCTTCTTTAATAATGAATTTTAAGATTCTTAGCTTTAGTGTGAAATTATTTCCAAGCTTATTCAACAGAATTTATTAGCATCTTTTATACTGTGACTACAGATATTCCCTTTTAGGCGTTACTAAAACAGTTTATACTTAATACGCAATTTTTATAAGGATCTCCTTACTACTATCTCTTCTTAAATGATGATAAATCTTATATGCCACAGAAATAATATAAAATTTATCTTGCTTTCATTGATAAACTCGGAATCTGAACAAGTGTTGCTTTTACAGTGTACTTTTTAATATCAGGAAGATTAAAAAAGTAAAATGTTGTTACTATTTATTTTACTTCCGTGCAAATATTTTTTTGCGAGATAATAATAATAATACGGCTAAAAATTCTGCATGTAATATGCGGGAAATTATTTAAACTTGAGATATCATCCAGTACAGAGTTCCATTTTTAATGTATAAGCACTCTAGTTAATCTAATAATGTCGAAATATTGATTGACTGTGAATTTCTTGTAGTAATAATATGGCGACAAATTCTGCTTGTGGATAAGTAGTTAAGAAATACTAATTATTTTATTTGTCATCAAGCTCGGAGCTTTACTTGAGGTTTAAACACTCTAGCGTTTCAGAAAATGATCAAAGTTTTTATCAGCGATCAATTAACTTAACAATAATATGGTAATTAATTCTAACTATAACTATCAGGGAATAATTGAAACTTGCATTTTCGTCAAGAACGAAGGTACCTTTATAATGTACCTATAGTTAATCAGAAATGGGTTCGGAAATTTGGCGATCTTTAAATTTCTTTTCACAATAATTTCGCGATTAATTCTGCTTGCAGAAGTCGGGAAATGATTGCAAATAGAATTGTAATCAAATATAGAGCTTCAGTTAAAATTAGAGTTTCTATATAATTTTATTCTGGTTAGTAATTTTTCGTCAACGATAAATTCTCTTTGACGGTTACAAAGCTATGAATTTTGTTGACAACCTAAGGAAATCTTGCATTGACATCGTACACTGAGTTTCAGTACGGTTTTGATAGCTAGGCCTAGTCTGAAAGCAAGCTAAATTTTGATCGCAAGATTCCATCGACACAAACATATATATAACGAAATTCTATCGCAAACACTGCAGGACTCCACCGAGTTAGCAATGTAACAAAATAAAGAGGATATTTCGATTGCATAATTCCATCGTCACAAACGTACATACATCGAAATTCTATCGCAAACATTGCAAGATTCCATTGAGTTAATTAAAATCAAATGCAATCAAAATAAAAAGTATATTTTGATTGCACGATTCCCTCGGCACAAGCATACATACATCGAAATTCTATCGCAAACATAGCAAGATTCCTTCGAGTTAGCAATATAACAAGATAAGAAGGATATTTTGATTAAGTTAAAAAATATTCATATAAGTGATAAAAAATATATTAACAAAAATAATAAAAATAACATTAACCAATCAAAATTTGTAAAATTATCCAAAGTTTGCTCTTTTTATTAAAATGCTACTTCATTTAAGTTTCATTATTAACGTATTTTTGACTCAAAAATCGCATAACACTTAAAAAAAAAGAAAATAATAATAATAAATAAGTAAAATATTGAAGTTACAATAAAAATCAATGTGCCAGCTATAAGTTTTCAGCCAGGAAGGTTAAAAGCGAGATTGGAAAAAAGCGTCTCATCCCATTCCACTATCTTTCTCTTTCTCAACCTCGCCATTTCGGACAATTTTGAAGCTATTGTCGAAACTCTCTAACTAAAAGTTAGATTAAAGGAACTCAATTTCCTGCCGGTGAAAACGCACACGATAAGTGTATGTAAGACGGCAATATTAAAACGAATTTCATTTTTTTTCAAAGAATGAACAGTTAGATACGCTAATATTTTTCTGTTCAAAGTTAGTTTTTAAATGCTGAAAAGTACACATCTTTTGAGCATAAACTAAAGCTACAGCGTTGTTCTGTTATTCTTCACAGCTGCATCTCTTCAAAAAATTAGGAATTATTCTTGAACTTAGTTTCTTGGCCATTCTGTTTTTTTAAAAAAAAGAGATCTCTTTATGTTATTTACAAATACAAGAGAGAAAATATCGAGGGTAAAGTATCTTCGATAATTGTGATAACAATTAAAAACATTAGCTTCTTTCGATCGTATTCCTTGTAGATGTATAAGCCCTTAACTCTTTCATCACGAAGAACGAGTTAACTCGTCTTCCAGGGGTATTCGCTGTGCTCTAAAAACGAGATAACTCGTCTTTTAGGAATATTTGCTGTGTGTGCTCGAGACTAGATATCTCGTCCTGAGCACAAAGTTTTTCTATATTATAGTAGCTTTTCTGGCGGCTTACTTACTTACATTTAGAATAGAATATTATTTTCATTTTATTATTTTTATGCCTGTAAACACAAAGTTAGGATAGTTATTGATTGCAATTGATTATAATTTTTTTAATTTAAATAAACAAGTTATGCATATGCGTCTCATTTCAATTTTAGCTCAGAAGGTGAAACAAAGGCGTGCTTTTGTTGCAATGAAAGTATTAAAGCTTTTTTTTTAAAAAAAAAAACTTAAACTGTAGAATGTTCACTTCTTTTTTAAAATCCATAGCAATTGACAGGGATTTTCACTTCATAAATTTTGAAACAAATAATATGTCAACTGGATTAATGTCTTCAAAATGTATGCAGAGACATTTAAAGAGAATAAATACAAGAATTAGTTTTTATCTAACGACATTTGAGAATACAAAATCCATTTTTGCATTTAATTCTGCGTCCCGATATACAGAAATGTTTTCTCACAAATACTTCAACAAAATAATACTTAGCAATCTTACTGAGCATTGCTTAATAATAAATTAAGACACAAGAAGCGAAAATAATTAATTATGGTAGAAAAATTATACTTTTTTGCAACTTAACGCATAATTGACAGAATATCAACAAAACACAAAAAATCATTTTGTTGATGAAAATGTCAATGGCAGTCAACGATTTTCATTGCGTTTTAAGCTAGTGATCAGTGGTGTTGCAATTCCAAACTTTTAGTTTTTGCGAAGTCGCTGGGACCAAGCATCGTTTATTCTGGCAGCTTTGTTTAGTTGGAATTTTGTAGAATACAGAATAATTTGTTTAAGTCTTCTAAATAAATTAAGAACCTTAATGTAAGTTTTTTTCATAATAAAACATCATAATGAATGGTAGTTTATATCGTTAAAATTATTTTACAATTTCAAAATATTAAAGCGACCGGAATTTAAAAGGAACTTTCATAAGAAATAGTAAAATTTTTTAATCAAAATTAAAATCTTATAATGATGGGCTAAGATTGTTTAAAATATACTCCGACCCTAAAATGTGTATAAAAATAACTTGAGGTGTGATTTTGCAACTCGACAAAAATTTACACAAACACTTGTATGGGCGCATATTTGAAATGAAATACATACTCCATATTTCTGTTTATTCTATTTTACGAAATGAACTATTATTTTCCGACAAATAAATGAATAATAAAATTTTTCAGGCAAATGCAAATTTTTCATAAAAGCATCCTGAGTAAATGGAATGGCTCATTGAAAAGTTAAGTTGTACTTCGATCTCAAATAAAATTTATTTCTTACGAAATGTTTTCAAGCATACTTGATGTCGCTTGAACTTTTTACAAGCAACTTTCAATAAATTGTAGGTAATGGAATATCATCTCAATTGGATTTTAAGAGGTAATCGAAATGTTAAACAAATAAAAATAATTTAAATAAGAAATAAAAATCACTCCAGAGTTTTCGGAATTTTAATTCTGGTATCAAATTTCGAAAATTGGGAATAAATATTACGTAGAATATTTCCTGGTATCATGCAGAGTAAAAAAAATAAAATAGTGAACCATAACTATAACGCAATTAAAAAATAATGTTGATCTAAGGACTGCATTGATATAGCTTTTTCCTATCCTCAATGTGCAGACAGAACATTGAGGCACGAAATTAGGTCAAACTTTTTTACAATAATTTATGAAATTAAATGAAAAGCAAATTCAACTAGACAAAAAAGAAAGTACTTCTAATAAAATTTGCTATAATTGAAATTTTAATTAAAGTTCGTCCAACTTAGAATAGTAATGAAGATTCACGAACAAGGTTGCTCGCGTAGATCTTTTACATTCTGATTAAATTTAGTGTATTCTTACTTTTAGTTCAAGAAATGATGGACTTCGACCCAAGTAATATGAATAATGAAGAATTCAATCCACTGGTATATATTCATAAATACGTTAGAAATTGTCCCCTACAGCAGGTACTGACAAAAATGAACAATCTTGATAATGAAATTCAATCGCTGGACGCAGACATAAAAGGACTTCTCTACGACAACTACTCTAAAATATTCTCTGCCTCGAATGTTATTACCAGAATGACGAAGAAAATGGATGAAATGGCCACGGAGATTCAAATTTTGGAATCCAATGTAACCAGCCTGAAAGACACCAGTGAGAATATTTTGTTGTCCTTACAGGCATCCAAACAGAAACTTCGCGTACTCATCAAGCGCAAAAACAATTTCGCAAAACTAGAAGCGTTGGAGAATCTTGTGCCTTCGTTGGAAAAACTAATCAAAGCAGGTGAATATAGCGAAGTTGTGAGGCAATACTTAAAAGTAGAGAAGGCCTTAGAGGAATATCAGTCTCTTCCAAGTATTGCAAGTATAAAAGACAAAACGGGAGGAGTCATTGACAAATTGAAAACAAAAATACTTGACGAACTGGGTGGGGATATTTATTGCTGGAAAGACATTTCGGCTCGAATTGAATTAATTTTGATTTTGGGGGAAGACAAAAGCGTCACCTTCGAAGCATTTCTCAAGAAAGATTGGATTTGATATTTGCTCATTTTGACAGCGAGTTCGACACATTAGAAAGCGAAGTGGAACTGTCATCAGAAAACAAAAGAATTGCGCTGTTGTGTGATTTCAATTCAAAAACAATGGATGTTTTAACTATGATTTATATGACAACGAAAAATACTTTTTTAGAAAACTGCTTGGGCCACTCCGCCCTGTGGGTTAGTAAGGCACTTGAGAATTTTTTGGTTGATAATGTAAAGAAACTTCTAACAAGACTTCGACACTATTTCAAAATATATTTCACTTTTATGGATGATCATCATTTTGCTCATGTTTTGGATATTCTGTATCGTAGGTTTCATACATTCTTCTTGTCTTCGGAAAAATTACCAATATTTAAGCATAATTCAGAATTCGTGATTGATATTTGTCGAGATCGCTGCAATCATCATTTTAACAACATGGTACTCACTTTTGATACTCTGCTCGTTAAGTATGACGAGAGACTCAAGCGTGAGATGCGTTTAATGGATGCCTTTATTTGGTTCGAAGACAGCTATCTGAAGATTTATAGAGGTGTCCAGTCTTTTTTAAAGCATTACATCAAGCCGGAGTTCAAGTACAGCAAGGATATCCAGTTCAAAGAAATTTTTCACCCAACTTTAATTAAAGAAGTCTTCGTAAAGTTTATGGAGCATTATTTACACGTTATTCCTCAAAAATATCATTATTCTCCCGCTTTTATTATATCACTTTCAAAATACACTCTACAGATGTCTGAATCTAGGCAAATATCAGAAGCATCTTTATCTGTACAGTTTAAATGCTTAGCAAAAGAATTGTTGAATAATTACGTGGAAACTAGAGTGAGTGTGATGACTCAAATGCTCAAGAATAGCATTGCTAATAAGTCATGGACTGACACGAAAATGCCCAAGAGGGTCAGCCCAGTTATTCGTAGAATTTTGGATGAATTTGCTATTATACTTCGTGAAGTACAAACTTTTTTTTATGATTCTAACAACAAGTTGCCTGAGTCGCTTAATGCCTCAGACCCGAAATCTCTACTCTCGGTGCAGCACTACACAAATCCAAATTTAGATTCCAATGTTGTGATTACCCAGATGTTGTTTCGTGAATCGCCTGTTTACTCAAAAGAAGTTGAATTCAGGAACGATTCCATCCTGTCCTGCATCATGAAGAGGATGCTGAAGTCGTTGCTGGAACTCGTACGACAGAAAACATTCAACCGATTCGGCATGCAGCAAATCCAAGTCGATGTGTGCTGCCTACAAGCGTGCATTATGGAGAAGGATTTTATCTCGCTCTATGATGACATAATATCCAGTTACTGCAGTAGGTGCTTCGACCCAGAACTCATGAATCCTCATGTTGTTTCTGCTATCTTACAGGAAATTTAACACTTCTTGACATTTTCGGTCATGAGCAGTACTTACAAATTATATAAAACGTCATTCCTCTGATCACCGTTGAACGAATACGGAAACAAATGGGTTCACCGATGGAAATATTTTCAGATTGTTCTTTCTATATTTTGCTTTTAAGTCAAATAAACGCTTGAGTGTACAGTGTGCAAAATAAAAAAACGATATCACCCGAAATAACTTTCGTTCTAATGATAGGATTTTCCCAAAATTATCTTAATATTTTCTGAACGTGACTTCAGCAAATATGCTAATTAATTAGTGCTAACTACTAATTAAATTGCAAAATCAGACACAAAAAACACACTTTCTCTGTCCCCTTGACGTCAGGCTAACCGTGGGAGGTTCTCGTGGTCTTCCTCTCCATGTAACGCAAATGCGGGTTGGCTCCATCAAAAAGTCCTCCACGAAGGCAAATTTTTCCCACTACTCGATCCAGGAGTTCCCTTGTCTTCTGAATTGGGTTCAAAATTACAATTCTACGGAGTTAAACATTAGTAGTCTTAAATCCATAAAATGGGTCGGCTGATCAATGACGGTTAGAAAATAAGACAAAACGATCAACTGAGACGTGATGGCTCAGGGAATAGAGCGTTCGCCTTTCAATGAGGTGAACCGGGTTCAAAATCCAGGGATGGCTGGTCGATATGAAATCCGTATCCTGCTTGCACCTACTACAGTGCTGAAGTAAGATATCATCAGTGGTAGACGGATCATGGGTTAGAGTCCCCTTGCCTTCAGGATAACCGTGGGAGGTTCTCGTTGTCTTCCTCTCCATGTAACGCAAATGTGGTTTAATTTCATCATAAAATCCTCCATGGAGGTAAATTTCTCCCAAAACTTGATCCAGGAGTTCCCTTGTCTTCTGTATTGGGTTAAAATTACAAGCCTACGGAGTTGAACATTAGAAGTCGTAATGTCAAAAAATTGGGTCGGCTGTTCAACGACGGTTATAAATATATCATCTGGCGCTGACGTCATTGGTAACGTATGGGTATGTGTGATCTTCTTAAAGTGCAAGTACCCAATTATAAAATAACGTTTCTTTTCGAAGATACATTTATCTTAAAGATATCTTTATAGCGTCTTAAACCAAACTTTTGTGACATCAACAACGATTATTTGAAATATTTTTGATGTTTCAAAAGTCACCACAAAAAATTTAAAGAACTGTCGCATACGTAACCAAAATTTTTAAGCGTCTTAAAATATCTCAGTATCTTATATATCTTAACATCCTCATAGCACTTCAGTTTTAAATTAAAATTTTTAACTGCCTGGTCACGTGCGGTTCGCATAACTATTCAACCAATTACTTCATTATATTTTTATATTTTTCAAATTCCTTTTTTATGCTACCACGTAGATTTTTTCTCTCGATAATATACTAATCTATTTTGTGTCTAATTTCTATTTGTAATTAAAGTTTTCTTTAAACTAGAACTCGTTCTAAATTATTGCCAATTTTTTTTCGAGTATCAGAACTAAAGCCAGTTAGCTGATAAGAATTAAAGAACATTTTCTACATTAAAATTACTCTGTGAAAAACGTCTAATTGATCGTTTTAAATAAGTGCACCCTTTTTCTCTAAGAATGAACAAACAAATTATTTATTCACTTTATTTTTTTTCTAATTTGCTTGAATTGGGGAAAATAAATACATATTAGTGCAACTTCAAAAACAACAACTGTTTGCTTTGCTTTTTAAATGAACAAATACGAACCGCTATTTTGACGTTTAATTATATTACTTATTATAGCTTATATTAAACTTATATTAGCCTTATATTACACAGTTAACTTTAAAAAAGCTGCTCTTTTAAAAAAAGATATTGAAAAAATTTACTTCTGTTAAAATTATTTTCCAATTTCAGCACAATTCACAAGATATTATTCTAATATAATTTTTTATCAGGAAAACGCCTTATTTTGTTAAAGAGCAAATCCTAAAAATTTAAGTTTGTGAAAAGATTCCAAACCCATACTATTTTTAGAATCATCATCTGATTAGAAATATATGTAATAAGAAAAGCGAAATTTGTAAACCTATTTTGATAAAAAAAAAATACAGTTAACATACCTTTTTACAGAAACTATAGATACAAGTTTTTCCTATTTTTGTCGTAAGAGGATAAGAATGATATTGCTCCAAGGAACCTTCTATCCTTTGAAATAACTGTCCTTTGATTCTTGGTGCTAGGGGACATTCAATTTTCTCAATCGACTTTTGAAATTTCAACTGTATACGGAATTTTTTTGACGTCCATAAAAAGAAACTTTTAAGGCTAGCAGTAAAAAAATGGTACTATATTGATTTTTTTAGGAAGTAATGACTAATTATTATTTTTTCAATTTAAGAGCCTATACCATTAACTCTACTAAAACTTATTTTAATATCGCGTGAAGTAATTTAATATACTGTGTTACTAAATGAATGATCCCAAGAAACTAAGTCAAGAAGATAAGAACTTCACTGACCTTAAAAAATTATGAAAATGACAATAAAAGATTACGTATTTTGAGCATTCAAACGTAAGACAAGTTTGTAAATTAAGGAGGAAAAGCAAAGAAATCCTAGTAGCGATTTTTGGTGGTAAATGTATTTTTGGTAATCGTAATTGAAGAATATGTTGTGGATCAATTTATGCTGAATTTACGAAAATAAGTTTTAGAATGTATTGAACCATCAGGATACTATTTACAAGTCATCTTTATACAAAGAAAACCATGTAACCTAAATAATTAGCAGAATGAAGCAAATTTTTAACTAATGAATTCTACAATATACAATATATTATTACAACATGTTATTCCTAAACATCATATTTCGATGTTTTTAAAATGCCACTTAACTCTTACCAATTTCCATAGTTATAGAAAATATCGTAAGTTGTATAAAACCTCGTGATTGTGCATTAGAATTACCATGCCCTCTACATTTTGTTTAGGAACTTTTTATTGTTGTTTCGTTTAACTCGTATTAACTAAAGACTCGATCAACGCTGTAAAAATGATTATTCCTGAAATTTTGTAGGTAGTTATAATAAGTTATGTATTTTAGTATGAAATCTTTATGTATATGATGTAAAAACAACGTAAATACATAAATAATGTCAGATAAAAAGTTCATGTGTTCGAATTCTAAAAGCTTGGAAAATCATAAATGATTTATAAATCGTTTCAAATTTTCTTTCCAAAGGAGATTAAGAAAAACAATCTTTGTTTTTGAGTCAGAAATTAGCTAAAACATGTCTATTAACAGAAACTCTTCGATGTATTTTTCTATTAACTATTAATAAATAAACGTCTCTGGAATTAAAAATGTTTCTTCTAGAGCTGATGCAGGAGATTGGGAGAAAGGTTTTAGTTTCAGTCAGACGAGTTTGTTTTTTATGCTATGACAGTTTCAAGCTATTATGTCTGTTGATATGCTATACATTGTGAATAGGATGAGTAACTGGAGATAAAATTTATAGAAGAACATGGAAATAAATCCTTACAACTTTGAAGGAAGAAAGTCTGAAAGCAAAAAGAAATATTTAAGCACGAGACTTACTGTCCAACAGAAGATAGAAACAGCCTTGTGTTTCTGGTGTGGGTAGAGATTCTACTGGGTTGGGAGGCCCCCATCATGCTTGAACTCTGATTGCCTGTCATCCATCTTTTCAGGACTTTCAGGGATATTTCGTTGCAAAGTAATCGCAGCATTTAGTCGGCGTTTTCTTTGGGGTGAACAATCGTTATTGTTACTAGTTGAAGAGTTGTCAGACGACGGGTTTGGAAGTTCGGTTCCGTTCGTTAATTCGGCGAAGGATAACTGGGTGGAGGTTTTGATCTTCTTATTAGTAATCTGTTCTGTTGAACTTGCCCTTGTTTAACCTGGGTTATCATTTTGATTAGAGAGGCTGTTAATTATTGAAAGAAAGATTGAAATTATTTTATAATCACAAATTTGCCTGATGAAAATCAGATCCAGCGATTTGTGCATGTGTTTTTTGTTAGTCTTGGAATGATGAAGGTGCTTGGCCTCTATTGTTGTAATGTGGTTTTCAGCTTTTAGTTTGCGAATTTTTACTTTTTTGATAAATACAAAAATTGGGCATATGTGCTGGGATGAGCTTTATAACACCTAGTGCGGCATTATATTTTAAAGGGTTATTTTGGAAGGTTCTGTGTATGGTTAGTTGCCCACATCGGGTACATACTTTGTCCCGTAAACAAGTTCGAGTTGGATTGTCAGTGACCATTACTGTAGATGATCTGATTACTGTGATGTAATCTGATTACAACTGTTTTAGTTAAACTTAATTATTTCAAGAACTTATAGTTTGGTATCGAACGTTTTTTCTGTTGCTAAAGAATCTAAAGCTATTTCTAACTCTATTCCTCTAACTAGAAATTTGGTGAAAATCTGTTTAAGATTTTTACTTTCACTGGTATGCCTAGAATTTCGGTCAACGAAGTTGCTTAAATAGAAGTGTTCAGTAATATTCATGCCAAAACTAAGCTGATTATGACGTCTGAATTTTAAATTATCAATTGATTCTTTAAGTTTTAAATCCAATTGTTGGCTCAATAAAAATAGCACAATTTTGAACCAAATTTAATTTTTCTTCAATTAGTATTTCCGTTCAACTCATCATCCGGTGTTGGTCATTAGAAAAGCCATGCTTAAGTTTTTGTGTCCTTATGGTTCAGTTTCAATATAATAATAAATCATTTTTACTTGCAGCAAATCCAAGATATCTACTTACGTTAGCAAAGTTGAAAACGACTTACTCCTTAGGTATGAAATTCAATAAAGAAGATAGTAAATTCAATGCAGAAAAGAAACACGACGAAATACTTTTTCATTCTAACAAAATCAAAAATTATTAATCAATAAAAAGGTTAGTTCAGATTTCCAAGCTAGAAATCCTTCAGACCGAAGTTGATTTTAGATGTTGCAGCAGCTTTCATTTCCTGTTTATTTTTGTTAGCTGTTATTGTTATCGGATATAAATAAAAGTGACTGAGCTTGCTAAATTTTAAAGGAATGAGAACGCTTCTGGTGTTTCGTTTCAGCTACGTTAGAAGCCCACTTGAAACTTTCTGTTGGAACCACCGTGGGTAGGTGGTCACTCTACTTCCACCAATCCATTCTCACAACCTTCAACTATTTCTTTTTTTCAGAATCGTATGCGAATGAGAACCAGATTGGTAAAAAATCGCCAATCAAGCGATTTTTTCGCATTTGAAAAAAAAACCCGTATCTGTGGTCATTCGATTCAAATCAGGACAAATTTAGTTGGTTTATATCTTGTTTACACTAGTAGTTTTAAGCTTTCTTCGAAAAACTGGGTAATACCTTCGCTATATTGGTAAAGAATATTTCTTCGTCAATAGCGATAAATAATTCCACTTAGTTGTTTTTTTTTAACTACTCATACTTACTAACGTAATATTAAAAATATAACGTTTCCTTTTTTACAAATATAATACATTTTAAAATTTCCGATACTTCTTATTTATTAAATTTTATTAACTTTTTATTCAATTTTATTTAATATTAAAATACAAATTTTTTTTCAGTAGTTAGGGAAGTTTTTTTCAAAAATGTTTTGTACATTTTCCTTATAAAAGATTTTGGAAATTATTAGTGTGTGAAATGCGGCTATAATTAATAAGCACTTGTCATTGTTTTTAATAAATTGATGTGTGCGTCATTGCCAGGTTTTCATTTGCCCGGTATTCCCTGCTTTAATAAGGTTTAGTACCCCTGCCCGATATAAATTTGTATGGTATACTCTGCACTTATGTTTAACTAAGGTTAAGGGACACTGCCCGAAAAAAAAGTTAAGAGTCACTGGCCGGCATTTATTTTCCCAGCATACACTACAAACCGGTAGCAGAAACCCCCCACCATAGCAGCGGGTATTGCAAATCATCAGAGCAACAGTAGATTATTTTTCATCTCTTATTTAAAGAAAATTGTCGCAATACCTGAAAATTACTCTTCATCTCAGATTTAGAAAACATACCTAAAGGTTTACCGAGAGGAGAAAAAAAAAGTTACTTTTAATTACCTAAATAATTCAATTACTAATTGTTTCAGGTCTTTATCAAAGTTTGTTTTACATTTCTAATTTGCAGATATGTAAGTAAAAAAAAGCTCCTTTTCAAAAATTCTGAATAATGTTCTTCACTTAATTTAAAATTTTGAAAAATAAAGAATTTAAAAGATTAGGCAATTTTTTTTTTTAAAAAAAAGAGATTTTTAATTTCTTAAAACTCTAATTGCTTGTTCAGAGACTATAAAAGAATTTATTCCATTTTTTAAATTCCAGTTATTTCATTAATTTAAAAGTGTATAATTTTTACTTTAATTTAAACAACAACTTTTTAAAAATTTTCGTGATTAATATTTATCTACCTTATACGTGTTAATTGCGGGCCAGATACGTTAGATTAAGTTTAATTTTTACAATATCTGTCTTTGACTGTATTAGGGGTAACAAATAAATTTGAATTTATGAAGATATTGCTGCTTATTGACTTTGTAAATTCTGCTACTGGACATAGGATGGTAAATACGAAAACCTATTTCCAGATTGCACAACGTCCCACAGTCGGCTGATCATAAAGACACGATTCCTAGTAGAACACCGAAGTCAAGCATCACTGGCTGCGGTCAGTAAGCGGGTGGGTGACCACTTTGATCAACCTGCATAGGGACCGAGGATGTGCAGTATCGGTCCTCGTTAAACTGTTCTACCGTGCTAAATCATTGTACTAAAGAATAAACTTTCCCCTTCCATAACGTGAGGTGCTGATTTGTTTACTTTTTAGCTGAACTTTACATTTTATTAATAAAAATCACAAATTAAAGATGTTGCCCACTTTTTATATTTAATATTCACTAATTTTTTAGTAGGAAGTTTCCTTTTTAAAATAACCTTTCATAGTTTTACATGTTTTAAAAAAAACTTAATCTTATCTAAATTTTTTTTAAAATTTTCCTTTTGCAAGCTTTGGGATGAAAGCTTTTGCAAGCTTTTTCTCGAATTTACAAAATTACACTGTACTTTAAATTTCAGATAAGTTAAAGCTTGAGAATTATTTCAATATGTGGGAGACACTCTCGGTTAAGTGGTTAAAAACATAATGCAATCAATTTTATGTTTTCGTTTTATATTTAATTTATTTTCTAGATATACGCTAGCATAATTTATTTTGGAATACCGTCCTGTAAAACTAAGTGAGCATTTTTTACTGCTAGGGAATAAATTTATACCATAGTTACGGCAAAGCTTTTATCCCGATTTTAGCAATTCTGATTATATATTTTATGTTAATATAAATTGACTCTTCGGAACAGAGCAGAACTTTTATATTACAGCTGTATTGTATATAATGCGTATTATTTTTACTGTATATTGTTTATGGAACATGTATTAATTTACAAAAATGGGTTTCATATAATGGGTGTCACGTAATAAAAACTTAGTTACTTGAATATGTTTCGAATTTTTGCTTAATTTTCATCCCTCAATATTTTAAGTGTACAGGGCACCACAAAAAAACAGACCACTCTGAATAACTTTTGCTCCAATGATCGGATCTTCACGTTCTAGGACTTTAGTTCGAGTGGGTGACCTTAAATATGCTAATTAGTGCAGACGATATTTTAAGTTACGAAATCAGACACAAGAACACACTTTCTCTGAATAAACAAAGCCTTTTTTCAACGGATTTGGATTTCCGAGAAATCTGGGAAATATCGAAATATTGATGATCCCCATAGTTTAGTAAGGAGAGCTATCCAAAGTTTGGACTAATCCTGCCTTAAGCAAATATGCACCCCCTCAAATCATTAAGATTGAGTCCTAGAATGTGATGAATCGATCATTAGATCAAAACTTATTAAGAGTGATCTGTTTTTTTTCTCATTGTACACAAGTCTTTAAATGGTATAAAATGTTGGTTAGTCCTTTTAAAGGCACTTTACATAAAAACTTACATTACTTTGTTTTTCTTAAAATTGAAGCTTTAATTTTGTTTCATTTGAATAGACGAACACACTTTAAATAGATTAATCCAGTATAAATGTGTAATTTATATGGTCACATTTCTTTAGTATACACGTAATTTGTATGATTATGTTAAAAAAAATTTTTTTTTAACTATCTTCCAGTCTTGATAGACGCTAAAAATGGGCTTGTCATTTGGGAGATTCGAAGTATGGGTTATCAGTTTGGAAGTGCATGATAATTGCAATAGATTCCGAAATGATAAACAGAAACTATTTTCAAACAAATATTATAATTTATAAAACTTTTCTGTTTTAAATACATTAAAAATGTGTGTGTTTCATTTACTTTTGACAAGCAAAACATAGATGACACAATTTAAAGTTCAAGCTTAGCTGTGAATTACGTTTACAAAGCTGCAACTTCAGTAGGACGTACTGGTTTGTTAGTTGACAGAGCAACTCTTAGCAATGCCAAAGATCTTGGCGACCATATTTTATGCCTTCTTGAGGATGATCGGAAGATATGCCATAAAAAAAATTTATTCTCTGCAAAGGAATGGTCCCTTCCCTTTCATAGCCCGATGGCCTACGCTGATCAACACCTCCTAGAAAGAACAGACCTCAGCACGGGTTACCATAAATATCCCTTAGTAGTCCAAACGTAATGACATATTTTGTATTTTCAACCACTGCGCAGCTTGGTACCCCGACCGTAATGACATCTTTCTTATTTTTCGTCTACTGCGCAGTTAACTTCGTCACATCGGACTACTAAATTGATTCGTGCTGAGGCCTTTCTACTTCTAGGAGGTGTTGCGCTGATACCCTCAGTCCATTCGCAGGCTGATCAACGTAGTCACTAACCTGCTCACTGACTGCTGCCAGTAAAGTTTGACTACTGTGCTCTCTTGGGAACCGTGTCTTTACCATCACTCCACTGTGATTATTAGTTTATCATTAATGATTCGAGTTATTAACAATTTGTGACTCAATGATTTGGGAACTACTACACTAATAAAGTTGTTGATACTAATAAGAACAAATGTATAATGCAAACTCATTCGAAAATTCCGAATTCACAAATTCAAGTGTTGATTTTTAAATATTATCCAATGCTTATGCTTTACGAGTATTTTAAATAAAGAATATTCAAATAATGTTGATATTATATCTATAATATCTATTATATCTATAATATCTTAAAACTAAATTTGCTTTGCAACCTGTATAAGAAAATTAGGAGCTAACTATTCGTAATACGGTTTTCAATATTTTTCTATTTATAGGGGCAAAAAAGCAGAAAAATGAAGCCCTAACGTTACCAAAAAGAAATTAAAAGAATAATGCATTTGTAATACATTCGAAAATGTCGACATCTGGTTATGAAATATCCAGAACCTTTGGCGACGGGGGGCGATTTCACTTTCTTTTTTCTTAAGGTCAGTTTTGTAAAACATTTTTCTATATTTTTTAATACAATGACATTTTCAGTACGCAGTTTGAATATAACTTGCAGATAAAGTCGATCTTTATTTACTATAAAAAACATACGTCGTGTCTTAAATATTCATTTCTGAATATTTTTATTTGCAAAAGAAATTCAATTTTTCCTTAAATATGCGTGTAGGGTGATACGTAAGAGTTTACCTAGTCATATAAACTTCCTTTTGAAGTTCAAAATTTATTCTTGTCTTTAGGTGTCTTTAACATTTCATCTATCCCTCTTTGAAATGTTTAACTTGGAGAGCCCTGTAGTCCAGGGAGCGATTTGTCTTGACCGATACTGCCCTGTCGAAACAACTAGAACCTGGACACAAATTTTTTTGATCAAAATTGAACATCTATATGAATTTTTGAATTTCCTATCACTTTTTCATTTCATATAGCTGATCATTTGATCTGATTCCAAATTTAGGCGTTTATAAAATGCTATGCCGAATACTATCATTTTTGTCAAAGGAGATTCTGATCTATAGTTTATCCCCGTGAATATCTGCCAAACGATAATTTTCCCCATGGATTTAACTGCATAATATTTTGTCAATGTGAAATTCGATCCCCGATAGATAATAAATTCGTTCGAGATTTGTTCCCATAATATTTTGAGAGAGTGAGATTGCTTTCAGTGATAATTTATTAGTGTGGGATTCTGTTCTGCGATATTTTGTCTGTTTAAGATTCTATCTAGCAATTCTTGGACCAATTATCCAGCGACTTGTTTGGTTTTTGTAGTGTTTTTAGTTTTGAAGAAAATAAGCTTTGATTTCAATTGATTTCTCATTAAAACTAAAATTAATTTATATAATACTCTAATTAAACCACTATTACTTTATGACAGCGAATGCTGGCCTGTAATTAAGAGGGAGGAAAATAAACTACTAATATTTAAAAGAAAAATTCTCTAAGCCAGTGTTTCCCAAAGTGTGGTACGCGTACCCCCAGGGGTACGGGAACAGTTTAGCGGGGGTACGTGTTCTTATGCAAAATACCCTGCAACAAACGAAAATTTCAAAATTTTTTATTTAAAAATAAAACTAGTCATGAAAATGTATGATTATGTATTTTTCTATTGGCTATTTTTTTTGCAGAGTTAACAGTTAATAAATAGTGATATCAACAGCCAGTTGTGATTTTTAACTTTATTGCAATTTTTTATAGTAAAAAATACGTTCATTTTTTTATTGGTGGTACGCAGCGTTACGAAAAATTTAGAAAGGGTACACAAAAGTCTGAAGNATTCTCAGAGCCATCATCGGAGGTGTTAAAGAAATCGGTGTTTGGAGCATTCAGTACAATTATGAATTATACAGAAAGTTTAAGCAACCAAATATTATTTCAGTTATTAAATCCTATAGAATAAGAAGGCTGGGTCAAATCTATAGAAGGGATGATAGACCCAGTTAAGAAGCTGACTTTTGGAAAGTTTACAGGGAACCGAAAAAGAGGAATACCAAACACCAGATGTATTGATTCTGTGGAAAAAGATCTTAAAACCATGGGAATCTATAAATGGAGAAGCCTTGTGTCTGATTGAGCCAAATGGAGACGACTAGTTGGGACAGCTCTGGCCCGTACTAAGCTGTCATGCTGATGGTAGAAACTTTTTTTAATGGCAAAGTATTGTTATAAGAAACACCTGTTTTGTAAATGAAATATGTACTTAAAAGAACTCGTAAAAAACAAAAATGGCAGGAAAGATCAATTATAGCTAAAGTGTAATCTATCCTCTCGGCTTGAAGTTTAGAAAGAAAGCAAATTTGTAGAGGAATTCCGTATAATAATGAAATATTTTTAGTAAGAACTTATTTAGAGAATTGTAGTATCGATAATATCAGGTTTTACCACAAGCTTATTTAATTACATTTCAAGCTAAAGTGTATAAATGGAAAATGGGGCTGAGGTTAAATTTTTTTCTCTAACTGAAAAATAATTTTGCAAATAAACGCCTTAGAAGGATAGACTCAATGTGGCGTACGTTGGTTATTATTTTTCGATTCAGTTCAACAAAATTACGTATAAAATTAGTTATCGGTAAGTGTTTTTAAGGCAAACAACTTTAAGTTACAAGTGTGCTTTTTTTGCCTTTGCATTGAATAGGGAATCGGGAGGGGGAGGTTAAAAATTAAATAAATCTTGATTATAAGAGGATCTAAAGTTATAAATTTTTCTTCACTTAAATTTTCTTATTTTTTGTAGCCTCTATAATTTTCTTCCCGATTACCTAAGAACATTTAGGAAAACATTCTTCTTCTAAAAACATTCATTTTTATTGACACATTAATTATCTTTTCCTCTAAAAATTTATTAAATGTTTATACACAGAGATAATGAATTTAAAGCGATAATATTATGAATTACGAAGTAAAATTTAATAATACGTTCATTAAAGTTCTGGCAGTAAGTTCATTCTCACTAAAAAGAACTGGAACGTCGTGCCAGGGTTATTTCTTAGAAAAATTTCTTTTTTAAAAAAAAATTTTTTTAGTTTGAATTATTATTTAGAAAATATCATAGGCAGTGTTCGCTTTTTCTAATAATACTAACCAAATAGATTTTATCTAAGGAACTTACTTTGAGTATAAATTACCCTTACTTTGAGTATAAGTACAATGTCTTACCTCTCCAGAAAAAAAAAAAAAACATATCAACCATCGTGCCAAAAGACATTCACAAATATTGCTTCCATTATACTTTTTATTCTGAATAAACTGCCCAATAATTTTTTATTAGACTTCATTTCATAAAAATATTTAATAAAATTCAAATGAGAATGATTTCTTTATGACGACGATAGATTCACTAACGATGATAGATTATCGCATAATGATTCTGACCAGTCCACTTTTGTTGTTATTGTTTCTCCTTTTGCGGAATCATTTCACTGTCATCACTCAGATAATTAATCCTTATTATGTGTAAATTTATTTTTATTATTTTTTGAATAATGAATAATATAAAATATAAATAAAACAAATCCAGTTAAGTACTCTATCTTTAGAAAAACATGTTCATGGTCAGAATAGCCTCCGATTTACTAATTTGGTGGGCGCAAAACATTTTTAGATTGCCCTACATCAGGATACGGAAAAGATAGTGTATATCAGCATAAAATAAGATAATATTTTCGAAAATGAATATTGACTTAGAACAAAATTTCTTACCACGATCAAAAAATTTAAAAAGGGGGTTTTGAAAAATGTTTTAAAAAAAGAACAGGAAAAGGAGAGAGAGAAACATATTAATGAAAAAGACAAATCTGAAATTTAAAAAAAGGGTTTCAATATATGCGTATTTGTTGCACGTATCCTCTGACATATTGAGGCTCTGTGTCTTTATATAAATTTTCAAAAAAAAATTTATAAAAAACACATATGGTCATTTAAAATACTTCCATGGCCTGAAGTTCAAAAACTAGGGATAAAAAACTACCATTATGTATGAAACTGAGTTAAAAGCTTACTAATTAGAAAAACAAACATTATAAATTATTTTCATAGTTCAGTTTAAATTCAGATAAAGCAGGTATTGTTGTTTTTATTTAGACAGTTAGCTTTAATTCAAAATTATTTTTCAATTTCCAGTTTTAATAAAAAAACAAGAATTAATTAGCTTTAAACGTCAGTCAAAATGTCTCAATCCATGGCTCTGAATCCTAAATTCAATTCGAATGACGGGAAAAGGATGATAATCACCA
This sequence comes from Parasteatoda tepidariorum, assembly GCF_043381705.1. Lineage (NCBI taxonomy): Eukaryota > Metazoa > Arthropoda > Arachnida > Araneae > Theridiidae > Parasteatoda > Parasteatoda tepidariorum. The sequence goes on from NC_092204.1 coordinate 73,679,081, forward strand.
TATTAGAATTTTTGCTGCGTGAATCAAATATTTCAGGTAATTTGAGAAGATACTATCTGAAGAAATCAATCGATAGTTTGCAGAAGGTTTACGCCGTGAAACTAAATTATTATTCTTGCTTGCAGAATCTAAAGCCTTTGGAAGAAATTTATAGGACAGTCATGCACCCGATTCCCATCCAGCATCGTCTGTTTGCTGAAACCTGCAATAAAACGGGAAATTCCTTGATGGAAAATAAAAGATATAAAGAGGCTGAAGAAGAATATACAAAAGCTTTGCAGTTTTATCCTTCGAATCCCGTTTATTTTTGCAACCGAGCAGCTTCTAGCATAAAGCAAGGAGAAACCATGAATGCAGTGCTAGATTGTCAAAAAGCTTTGGCTTTGGATAACACGTACATGAAGGCATATGCCCGTCTTGGACAAGCTTATTTTTTCCGAGATCGGGTAGACAAAGCAATAAGATGCTTTCGAAAAGCTCTAAAATCAGAACCTGGCCATGACCAATATCAAAACGCATTAATGGCACTTATCCGCTACAGGAAAGGTGGCAAAGCGGGGATTTTAAATCCTCTTTTTAGATTCAGAAAAAGCCACACCCAGTTCGGTTATCTTAATTTTCAGTGCAATCGTTGCAAAGGTACTCACAGGGCAGTCTGCACAGAAGATGCTTTCAAAGAATTATGGATCTCAGAGCCACTTGATTAAATCAAATTTTTGATAACGCTGATGTATCTTTATTTTATTCTTTAATATATTTTAACTCCTTTAAAAAAATATTTCTCAGTAAAATCCTAGTATACGTTACTCTCCTGGCATGATTTTGAAGAATGTAGCCAACGCTGAAATGACGCGTTGACGCTTGCGGCAAAGAATTGGCGTAAGCAAAAAAATAGAAAATCGTAACTTGAAAATGGCAAATACATAAACGTGAAATGATAAAAGCATTGAAATAAAATTTTATCGCCCTCCCAAACATTACCAATGTCGTACAATCCACCGTGCAATGTATACTAGAATTGAGATAGAGAGAAATTTAATCGTCTTGTTATCTTATACAAATTTAACTTCGTACCTTCAAACTATGAATTTTTTACCTTCAAATTGAACAGGTCATCTGAATAATGGTAACTATCTAAAAGTATTAGGTTTGAATTTGTATTACATTGTCAGGTTAAGTCAGTTATACGTATTCCCACTTTTCAGTTAGTCGGGCGCAATTGAAAAGTCGCCAAAAAATTTAGAGCTTCACCATTTTTTTCCCTCTTCATTATTTTTTAAATACATTCAATTTAAATAATTAAAAAAAATAAGAACAAAAGTTGAATTTCGTTGTACCCGGTCAACCGAAAAATACCTTCGTTTCCTTACTCGATAACTTCCCTTAACTTTAACAGAGATACTATTCAAATGTAAATCAACTAAGATTGTTTGCATCAAACTTAATCTTGGCTAATGATTTGCTCAATGATGCTATATTTCAATGTTAACATTGCTGCAACTAAAACATTAACACGATCCGAAGATCCTCTGTGGGGTGTCCACTTCTTTTTATTCTCCTTTATATTTTGTTTTACTACCAAGAATAGTTTATTATAATGTTTAATTTCTTTACTTCGAATCAGTAATTCCATTCAAGTTTGGCACAGTCAAGCCACTTCCGGACTAAAATAAAATTAAGTTCTACCTTTAGTCAAAAGTATTACAATTTATCTTAAATCAAATGGAAATATAACATTTAACTGTCTTAAGAGTTGCCTTCAAACAGAAAACATTTTTGAATATTTTTTGTTTAATTTTATTCATTGACTGTTATTTAATTTTCCATTTTATGGCTGTATGCATTTTAAAATTTTTCCTCAATGTTCTAGTTTTAAATATACTCACAACTTGAAAGTTTGGTAGCTAGGTTCAATGGAGAGCATGTCGTTGAATAAAATTAAACAAAAATGCCGAGAAGTATTAATTTCTAACTCAAATAAGACTGATGTTCATATAATTCTCTTCAGGTTAAGATGGAAAAAATAGAAGCCATTTTCAATCTAAGGAGGAGTTTGTTGATATTTATTAGGACATATCACATACTAGCTCACACTCAATATCATTCATTGAAGAATTCCTTCAATTAATTTTTTTTTTAAATCAGTAAAAGTATCACACATTTAGAATATTTTTAAATGAAAAATAACATCCACAAATATTTTTCAAGAAAGGATATCGTAAAGAATGGTGAATTCTCAATTTCAATTTTCAAGTTTACGAAACGGAGATTACGAAGGAAAAAAAAACAAGAGAAGACAACAAAAAAAAATTAGTTCAAATTTGCGAAACTATTATATTTAAACTGAAGAAAAGATAAAACTGTATTTTGTTTGGTAAAAAAAGTTTAGGGGGGGGGAATGTTTCGAACATTAAAATTTTTTTAAAGTTTTTGTTCTACAATATAATGAATAAATGAGGTATTTTTCGCGATAAAAAAACTTGGAAAATTGTTAGTCCCTACACTTTTGATCAATAACAGTTCTAAGAAAAAATTCACTTTTCAGTCTGTAATAAGTGAGCTTTTATTTAAATAAATTGTTATTGTACTAATGTTTTGCAATCATTAATTCATTAAAATCATTCTACTTCCCAATAAACATCTTATTAAAACTGAACAATTTTGCTGCGAATTTTGTTACTCTTTTTCTTCAACCATTTTTCCGACCCTTCTCCCGTTCAACAGGTGTATTTTATGTCTCTTAGCACCCATATTCCAACTGACTGATTTAGTTTTTTATTTTATTTACTTTTGTAACATTCATTGGCAATGTTTTTCATCACTATTTTTTGTATTTTGTCGTACAGTGATGTACAGTCTTACTGAAGATGATGCTCCAATCGAAACTTGTATGATTCGTTATTTGTTTACTTGAGAAATTTAAACTTTATTGTACTCATCGGAGGAATTTTTATTCTTCGTAATATATATTACAATCATTGAAAATATTTCTTTTTAAAATATGTCATTTACAGATTAGAACAGTTAGAAACACGGTTTAAGCTCTAGTATATTCACCATCTGTCCTAAAAAATAAATAAACCTTTAGAGGAATTATTGCTGCCCTCTGACGTCATAGCTGAACGTGACTATTTCTTGTTATGCAGTCTTACTTCTTTGAAGCATTACTCCATTGAATTCGGCGTGATGGGTCAATAGGGAATTTAAACATCTTTAATTTCAAATAAAAAAATTAGAGCTTCGATGCATAGTGCACCCAAAAGCAGAACAACTGCCACAACTTGCAAACAAACTTTTCCCCATTGAAAACAAAAAACTATATTAAAAATGAGTCGAAAAATGAGGTGAAAAAAAAGTAAAAATCAATACAAATGAATCTTTTAAAGTAAGGCTACTATACTAATTCAGGGGCTCTATTTTAAAGGGAATTTAAACAACGTCAGGAAACCCACCATTGAGATCGCGAAATGCAGTTGAGAATTAAGTCAATAGTTTCCTTCGTGCCATGCTTTGATTAACCATGAGGTTAATAACATTTAAAAAATACTTCGAAATGAGCGACAAGCTTGCTTCTTAAAGCAGCAAATACTATAACCACAAATCCAATTCAATATTTTGAAGAATATTTTTACATCTCAAGTTTTGATTAAAACAGTTTCAAAATTATTTCTCAATATGACATTTTAAAAGAGCCAAAATACACCATTCATACGAGTCAATTAAGATGGCTCAGTGTAAGATGTGTAGGTCAAAACTAAAATCGGATGATGTGAAAATGTTGGTCATCGCCATCTCAAACTTTCTTCTGGACGAATCAAGCACTTCAGCAAAATCGAGAAAACAATGTCTAAACAAAGCAGTCGATTGCTTGGAAGATGTTTATTCCCTGCAGTTAAAAGATTATTTTCGTTTCAGAAACCTTCAGCCTTTGATAGAAACATACAAAACAGCCATGGATCCAATTCCCATAAAACATCGCCTACTTGCTGAAAGCTATAAGAAAGCAGGAAATTCTTTAATGAAAGATAAAAGCTACAAAGAAGCTGGAGAAGAATACACAAAAGCTTTATATTTTTATCCTTCAAACCCAGTTTACTTTTGCAATAGAGCAGCCTCTAACATAGAACAAGGAGAAACCACGAATGCAATGTCCGATTGCGAGAGAGCTTTGACTATGGATAAAACATACGCAAAAGCATATGCCCGTCTTGGACAAGCTTATTATCTACGTAAGCGCGCAGATAAAGCAGTCCGGTGTTTTAGAAAAGCTTTGGATTCAGAACCTGGCCATGATCGATATCAAAAAGCGTTAATGGCACTCATTCGCTACAAAAAAGCTGGCAAAGCCAGAATTTTGAATCAAATTCTCAGATTCGGGCGTAACATAGTACAATTGACTTCTCTTCCTTTTCAGCTTGATCATTGCGAAGGTTCACAGAGTGTTTCGGAAGATGATTTCGGAATTTTAACTGTTTCAGATGAACTAGATTAAATGTAATCTGCAATTCCGTTATTGTTTTATTCAAACTGATTGTTATTTATTTAGTTTTAGTAATTTTAATGTGATTGATTATTTTGGTTGATAATTCTGTTATCGAAAAAAAATGAGATTAATATTGCGCCGAGTGTGAGGTAAATAATTATTTATAAGTTAAAGAGGAACTCAATTGCGATCTTGCTACTTATCCGCTTCTTGAGACCACAAAAAAATCCCCCAAATAGTGTGGTGCTTAATTAGTTGAGGTAAGAAGTACCAACAATATTACGGGAATAAGTAATAGAGGCTTTAGTAATAGGTACCTAATGTACTGTAGATCAATATATAGTTATTGTAGCACTAAGATTTTAATTTATAACTAATTAATAAATTTTTTTACGTGAAATATAGCATGAGCAAGTTTGTGAAGGGCATATTTTTTATTGAGACAAAACTAATAGTGTTGGTACCTAGCAAAATATTTTGAAATATTGGAATATTTTGAAATAATTTTCATTGAACGCCTATGCTCTGTTTTTGTTGAATGGACAGCACATTCTTCAGTGTCTTTGAAAAAGGCACTTAGATTGGTTTGAGGTATATGGATATAATCTTGGAGCCTTATGTTCACTTACTCAGGGGTGCAGTTGGTTCCAATTTAATTTTTAGTAATGACAAAGCGTGGAGTGGAGTGGTCACAGAGGGCTCACTTGGTTGACGTTTTCTTGAAAAGTGAAAATACAATTCAGTGGATGCATTAGCCAGCTAGTTCACTATACCTCAACCTTATAGACATATCTGAGATGGTTTGGAATCAGCAATCTCCCAGTATATCTCACCCTCTATAAAATATCTAGAACCAAAGAACAGCGTCCTGTATGAAACCAAGTTGTAAGAACCTACGTCCTTTCCTTTTTTTTATAATAAAGTGTTGTACGTTGTAAAACCCGTAAAAAAAGTTCATACCTCTTATTAACCCTTTTTTTGTTGTTCGATTTCGTGCGGTTTTGTGGTGATTGCTGTTGTATTAATGCTATTGTTTGTTCCTCCTGACTCCAATAAGTACTAAGCCAGATCATGCGTGTGTATTATATTCTTTGGATGGTAGATTTACTCGCATTACACCAATCTATTTTTATACTCAGTACATTTATTAGTAGTTTTATTACTAGTACTGTTATGCTCAGTACTTTTAAGATAAATAAACCAAATCTGAAAAGGTTATAACTAATGTGTAAAAATCAGTTGTGAATCAGATTATCTATCTAAAGTATAGATTAACTTGTAGTTTCAAATTTCAAATTACCTAGGTCATCTGTAAACTACTAAGTTAATTTGCACATTACTCACTAGACACTTGTTAAATTGAAAATAAATAATTTTCTGGAACTATAGCAACGTTTCTGCGGGGTGGAATTAATATATTGCTATTTATTTTCCTTTTTCTGTCTAAAAATATCAAATTACAACAATCAAACAATCACATTAGTTGATACAATCAGTCAACAATCACTTCTTTCAAAACTATAATATAACGAATAAAATGGTTTAAAATATTAATACAATCAAGGAAATTTATTCTTCCATGATTTTTTTCTCCATTTATTTCTTTTTCAACCCAAAGAATCAAATCAATACAATTCAATCAAACAATCAACAAATTAGTTGACAGAATGAGAGAGACAAAGTTTTGAATTTTATAGATACATAAATCGTTAAGACGCATATCACCTTGGTTAACTGCGAAAAAATCTTGATTGCACCCTTTAACGAATTACCAGAGTTAATCTGCAAATAGGATAAGTAACGTGTACATTAACGGCTTTCGAGCTTCAGCAGTAACATAAACAACTAACAAGCTTGACCGTTGATAGCTGAAATCCAAGCTGAAAATTAAACTTGTATGCAAATTATTCGATATTTTATATTTATTGATATAATTACAATTTTAAAAACGTGAAATGCAACAAATGACAGCGAGCTTGTTTAATAAGGAATGAGGTTTAATTTTGATTCATTTATTTTATACTAACTGAATACCAGTTCTTTTTATGGAATGAAAATATTAGTTTTACCTGTTCCTCGTAACGAATACGTACATTTTCTACATTAATTTTGTTTAGTTTATAGCTTATTCTTTTCATTTCATTTAGTACCTATTACCAAAATTAGTTAAGCATTATTTTATTTTATATTTTACCATTGTCGTTGAACAGTCGACCCAATATTGAGTTTACGACTATCAAAATTCAACTCCGAAGCTTTGTAATTTTGATCCCAATCCAGAAAACAAGGGAACCCTGGATCAAATATTGAGAGAAATTTGCCCTCATGGAGGAATTTTTGATGAAACTAACCAGAATTTGCGTTACATGGTGAGGTTATATGAAAACCGTGAGAGTCTCCTATAGCAAGGGGACTCTAACAGTCTACTACTGAGGATATTTTATGTCAGCACTGTGGTCGGTGCGAGCCGGGAGCGGAATTCGCATCGACCAGTCATCACTGGGATTCGAACCCGGTTCACATCCTTGGTAGATGAGAGCTCTATCTCCTGAGCCATAACGGCTCAGTTACGCATCATTGACGACAGTAAAAAATTTTTAATTTTTAACACTCTCTTAAACGAATTAGTAACATGTCTCCATTAATTTTGCCTTTTAGTACATAGCTTATTATTTTACTTCAATGAATAACTATTAACAAAATTAATCACAGACGTCAATAATAGTATTGATTTTTTTTTCTTATTCTTAACGAATTAATTCCATTTCTTCATTAGTTTTGCTTTTCAGTACAGAACTTTCTTTTTTATTTCATGTGCGATTGATTTTAAATTATTTAGTCATATAGTAACTTTAAAAGCGTAACTATAAACAAAATTAACACATAGTTTCACATAACCTTAGAAATACTAATTGGGTTACTTAATGTACCCATTGCAATGCAAAAAGTCCATTTTTTAAATGGATCTGAATTAAAAATGTAATTAAAAATTCAAAAATTGGGCTTCTCCGAGTTCGTTTAGATTCATGCTGAATGTTGTCTTTTTAGAGTCCACGGTATACCCGCAAACCGGTATACAGACACACACACACAAAATTCTTTATTTTATGTTTAAAATACATTTAATTTTTTTTCTTTTTTTTTAAAAAAAATAACGTTTCACTTTTTTTTTCACTTGCAAAAATAATCTATTTTTACTTTCTAAAATAAAGTTAGTAAGATTATTCAATAATAATATTTTCTCAAAGGAACATTTAATTTGGTCAAAACAAAAGTTAGAAGATTACCTTATAGTTCTTCTATACATTTACACTTTTTATTAAATTTTTTTTTTACTCGCTTGGAGAAAAAAGTATACAAATACTAGTTAATGATTTTTCTCGGAGAAAATCCCAGACCTGTCGGACATGGATTTTTACCGTTATTTACCCATGTCTGAGTCAAGATGAAAATACAAGACGGAAATTTAATTTGTATGCAAATTCGAACACAAAGAAGATCAAATAAGATTAGCGGAATGACTACTCTCACCTTTGGCCGTTCGTAAACCGCTTTTCATCCTCCGACATAAATAAGGCTTAGCATTCCGTCAAAATCACTTTTTCAACCAATCGATGCAAAAAAGTTTTAGGCTATTTATGGAATTCAATTGAAAAATCTTTGATGCAGAATTTATGGAAACCATTACTTTTATTTATACTTATTGAAATTTGAGAGCTTAGAATATTAAAATATTTTTTTTTTATCAATATAAGTTTCAACAAAAAATTGGGAGACATGCGTGTTTTCTATGTGATTTTTTTTCGAAAAGTCTGTAAATAATTTATTTTATTTTTGTACTTTCAGATTTTCTTCACTTACCAAAGAATAAGTGACAGGAAAAATTGTTGAAAGCTTTTATTCTTCGGTATAAATTTTCGAAATAAACTTGTTCTTTACCCAAAAACTTGTAAATTTAAATTTGATTGAATTGGTTGATTGATTTCTTGATTTAAATTTGAAATTGTGTCTTAAATTTAAATTTGTCTAGGTTTAAAGAAAACGAATATTTATGACTTTTATCCTGACTATGTTCATTCTTTTTGTTCCAAAAATTAATTTTAATTAAAGAACTTTTATATTGTATTTTTTCTTTAGTGTTAATATAGATAATTTTCGCAAATTATGAAATACTAGTGGTTCAGGGGATTGAGCGCTTCTGCTAACGGTTCATACCGTTCACAATGTTAACGTAAAATATCCTTAGTTGTATACAGGTCATGAGTTAGAATCCCCCTGCCGTCGGTCTAGCCGAGTGTGATTTTCGTGGTTTTCTCCATGCAACGCAAATGCGGGTTAGTTCCATCAAAAAGTTCTCCATAAAGGCTGGCTTGCCCTAATGCTTGATCCAGAAGCTCCCCTGTCTTCTGGGTTGGATTTAAAATTACAAGGCTACAGAGTTGAATTGTTAGTCAAGCACTCAAAATTGGATCGGCTGTTCAAAGCCGATTATAAAATAAGCAGAAAAAACATCTCATTTCTGACTTTATTCAAACGAAAAAACTATCATAGTCATCATACCAAGTGGATATTTTTTTCCCCTTTACATACGGCTTAAACATTTGAAAAAGCATCGTGGCTTGACATTAGATCCTAATATATATTATTATAAATTATATTGCATTAATATATTATGGTAGAGAAAACTATTTTAAGCGAACGCAAAAAAGGAATCATTTATACTAACACTTTTTTTTCTTTTGCAGAAAAAAGAAAAACAACGTCGCTTTAAGAAGGGCGCGATGATACGCACAACATCAAAAGAATTTGAATTTTTGAAGTTCAGCAAAATTTTACAAGTAATTTCAGCACCGCAATACCAATAAGGTTTGGACAAATATGTTTTCTAAAGAGGTCATTTTGTAAAATGTCTGACAATATATGATCATCTTATCATAATATGTGATCATCGTATCATGATATTCGATCATCTTATCATAATATATGATCATCTTATCATATATTATTTTTATGCTTCCTTGAATTATATTTTTTTCAAATTAAGTATATCTTGCGCACCAATTTGTATATTTAGCTTTTTCTTCTCTATTGTCTCATGCTTTCAATTAGCAATAGTGTTTCAATTAGCAATAGTCTACCATTTTTTTCGTTTTTACTAAGGTAAATATTTCGACTTTAAATTCGTAAACGTAAACAACATCTTATAACCTTTTTTTGCTGAAACGGTTTAAAAAAAAAGACAATTAAAAGCTATTTTTTCCCATCTCACTTTTCAGTGAATATATTGGTTTAAGTATTAAGATTCAGATTTCTACTTTAATAATCTGTGTTTTCCTTGATAACTTAAATTAAAAAAATATAGTTTACGGAAATCTTAAAGGTATAAACATTTTTAGAAATTACACTCACACATATATATATATATATATGTGTGTATTATCTTACTCGATATCAAATAATATTTCAATGACTACTTCGTGAAAAATTAATTTTATAAACGTTGCGCTTGGCCATTAAAAAGAGGAGATTTAAACTGTATGAACTATTTCATATTTATTGAGAAACATATTGAGAAAAGTAATAAATAGTNTATATATATAATGTATATATATATATATATATATATATAACGAAGAAAGTCTTCCTTTCTTTCTCGAGTAGACAATTGAAATATCAAACCAGTAAGCTGTCATAAGCAAGAAAGCATTAACGTCCATGTATACTAATTTCTGATAGAATTTTTTTTTCTCTTCGACAATGAAATGCAGAAACAAACTGAGCTATACTGTGGGGAAAATTGAAATTTTAAAAGCGAATAGTTCAGATCAACAAAGTGTTTTTACACTAAGTACTGTTCCGAAGTCGTGAAAGACACAAACCGTTTAAACTAGTAGTTTTACCAAGGTCAATGCGATTAATGGAAAACTCTCATTAAGTGTTTCGCTCCATGGTTTGTGAATAGAAAAGCAGCTAGTCTTTAACCAAATAATAATGGAAACAAAAATTATTAAATGCAAACCAGCTCATATATAAAAATTATACGCAAATACTGTTAAAATGTATTAATTTGATTATAAAAATTCAGACACTTTAAAATAATGGAATAATTGAAATTTTAAAACGAAAGAATATACTTTTTTACAGTCTTTAAACAAGCAATTAGAATTTAAGAATATATTTTGTAGTAATGTTCCACCACTATAAAAAAGTTCGCATTAATAATTTTTATAATTTTGTTAAAAGGCAGTGGTGGCTCTGGGGATAGAGCACTCACGCCTCAATGGGGTGTACCAGGTTCGAATCGTAGTGATGGCTGATCAATTTTAATTCAGCACCCAACTCTTGCCGACCACAGTGCTGACATAAAATACTCCCAGTGGTGGGTGGATAACGGATTAGAGTCCCCTTGCTGTCGGGCTCACCATGAGAAGTTTTCGTGTGGTTTTATTTCTCTCTATGTAATCCAAATGAGGGTTAGTTTCATGAACTAGTTAGTCCCATTGCTTTATCCAGGAATTCCCTTGCCTTCTTAGTTAGGTAATGAAATACAAAAATTCTAAAACAACATTAAAAATTGACTTTTCATGATTTTTCTAAATAAATTTGGCAAAAAAATTACGAGTATTTACAGAAACCATAATTTGAGTACGAGTTTAGAAAGCAAACATTTTTAGAAGAATTTACAACGGTGAAAATGATTAGGATTAAATTAAACAAAAATGATTAGGATTAAATTTTAAAAAACAAAACAAAAAAAACTTCATGAAATCGTGAACAAAATCTCTAGAACAATAACTTTGTGTCAATGCAATAAAAATCTAGGGTTCTTTTATTGAATAGTTCTATATTTCGATTTAACAATCAGATTGTAGTAAAAAAACAAGAATAATGCGAAAGAATAATATGGATGGGGAACGGAGTGAACAGGAACGTATTTACCTAAAATTATGCGTTCGGCCAAATGTGTTTTTCTTGCCAAGAAATCTGTTTCTGACAAGAAATTTAATCGACTGTGGTGGTCAGTAATATTGATAAATATTTTTTATTTGGAATTAATTCAAAACTTTATGTAAAGTGCGCAAAAAAAAAGAAAAAAAATGAAAAAAAAAACGGACCACCCTGAATAACTTTTAATCTAATTATAGGATCTTCACGTTCGAGAACTTTGAGAGACCTGACCTGAGAAAGTGAATTTTAAAAAAGTCGTATATTTAAACTTCGATTTCTCTGGTACTATTCAACCGATTTTGCTCAAATTTTGTATTTTGCCAGGTAAAATTACATACTTTCAAATTGATTAAAAAATTAAATGCCTCTTAGTTCAAAATTTCTTGGATTATTATTTCAAAAAATAATAAAAAAATATCCACTAGAAATTATTTTTCTCATGGAACCATCTTTGGATAAGCGAATTTTATAATTGTGTTCAAAAAGTTCTAAATTCGCTTAAAAAGTTCTCGAGATATGGCGAAGTACGCAAAAAGTAAAATAAACATTAAGGAATCCAAACTTTGGAGCGCTCTATTAACCAAACTATGAGGACCCTATTTCCGAGATTGCGGCTACCTCCTATATTTTGGGGCTCAGAAATCTGGTTTCGTCGAAAAAAAGGTGCACCATTTAATTACCACATTTGAGGTCACCTCCTCGAACCATTGAGAGGGAGTCCTTGAATGTCAAGATCCAATCATTAGATCAAAAGTTAATTAGGGTGGTTCGCTTTTTTTGATGCAATGCACATTTATTAGTTAATGACTATATCAATCATAAACTTAGAATAAATGAATTGAGATGGAACGTTCTCACTGTCTCCTATCATCTAAGTTTTGAACTCGTGTTTCATCAAACATGCTATTACTAAATAAATAATATAAATCAAACTTGTCAAATACAGCTATCACGTGCATAAAAGCATCTCATTTTCAACGCGTCTAAATGAAGATTAATTATAATTGCAGAGAAAACTTAACTCTGCATTAATGATGTGAAATTTCCTATTTTCCTGAGTTTTGAATCCCAGTATTTTGGATGGAAATTCTATTTGAAGTGATACGTATCATTACTCACACTTGATATTTGGAGAATATGATAATCATTATTCATTAACAACAGTAGTAAATAATTTGTTGCCGTTAGCTTAAGACCTCTCTCTCTCTCTCTGTATATANATTTCTATATATATATATATACATGCATACATACTCGTACATACATACACGCGATACTAACGCATTTTTTGATATTTCTCAAACATATGGATAAAGTATGAGGGACCGATAATAAATTACAAACGGAAAAAATGTTTTTGAACACCCTATGCTAAAACATGTAGTAATAAATTTGTAAAGCAAGAAAGCATGAACGTACATGTATACTACTTTCTGTTAGAATTTTTTTTCTTCTCTTGGACAATGGAATGCAGAAACAAACTGAGCTATACGGTGGGGAAAATTGAACTTTTAAAAGCGAATAGTTCAGATCAACAAAGTGTTTTTACACTGTTTTTAAACTTTTGTTTCTAATTTTTTGTAAGCTAAAAAAGGCTCTTATAACACTTTAGGATTTAACATTCATAAAATCGCTTATATATCACTGTATATAAATGCCCTGAAGTTATAAATATACTGAACTGAATCCCAACTGAATGTTGTATCTTTTTTTTTTAAGATGCAAGGCGTTTTTTTTAAATCATTTTAGACCCCATGCAATTTTTTTATTATAATATTTGATTTGCATTTATATTACTCAACAAAATATGTATCAATTCATTAATGTTTACTTCCTTCAAGAAAATTACAGTTGATATGTTTTAAAATACACTTTTGTGTTATGAGATGTAATAAAAAACCGCCCCCCCCCCATATTTTTTTAGAAAATTCGATTTTTGAATGTAAAGGAAATATAGTCCTATTGTGAAAAGGATCAGTTTGGTTTTCTTCAGTTTTGAAGGAATTTCAATATTTAAAAAAATTAAATTTATGCAAATATAACTAAGGTTGGCAGATAAAAGGATTTGTGTCTGAAACACAGATGTTTACATTAAAATTATCATAGTTGCCGTCAACATATCTAAATACTTGGGTACGCAGTCCTTTTTCCCAAAATGCTGTGCACCCCTACTATGTGAATTACAATAAAAATAATTTTTTCTCAGTTTATAAAGTATTTTTTAATTCACTTTACGAATAAAAATAACCTTTAACAGCTTTGGATATAATTATTTTAAGCCGTTCTGTCGCAATTATTAATCCCTTATCAATCATTATTAAAATAATTTAAATTAAAATAAAATGAGTGATTATAAGTACCATATTATAATTTTAAAAAATTTCTGTTGTGTCTAAGATCGGGCGCATTCATGAATCGTGCAGAGGGCCCACCTTAGTCTATGTATGCCACTGAACATGTTTTTATGAAACTAAATAATTTAAAATCGACGATAATTGTTATAAAAATTATTCACAAAAAAGAATAATTAATTAAGCAATGGTACTAGTTTGTTTTAGAGAAACATAAAAAAAAACTGCCATACTATTATTGACACTAACATTGCTTAATTATTTTTTGCAATATGCACTGCTGGTATTATGCGGTAATTGGTGCAGTTTTAATCGATACCAATTGTATTAAAATAGGTTCGAAGTATTTCATGAGTAACTTTAGTGCCTATTAAAACTGCACCAATATTGTGCTTTTTAATTATATATAGATGCTGTAAGAATAGATTTATTTCTTGATTGTGGTAAATTTAAAATATGATGAGTTGACCTCGAGAAACAGCATTACGCCAGATGGTTCTGAATGCAGTTAATCTTTATTTTGAAAGGATGAGCTATAAAAAACTTACTTATCTAAATATAATCTATCGTAAAGTCTAATCTAACGTAATTTAATCTAAAGGCAAGTGCAATGTATAATATTAAATAAACAAGAATTGTAAGAACATTGGAATTATTTTAGCTTTATTATTTGTCTTTCAGTTTTGTGTTTGATTTCGTAGTGTTGCTAATTTTAATTTATTGAAATTTTTTTCATCGCGTAGAAAAAACTGGTATTCATCTAGTCTGCTATACTTCTTTCCGCTCTGTGAATTAATCTAAAACAATAATAATTGGGTATAATATGAAAAAAACACAACTACTTCGATTTAGTAGGAACAACATATGACGCAATGCTAAACGAATGGAATTTAGTTGTTGTTTATTTAGTTATTGTTATTAGTAGTTGTTGTTTGTTTTAGTTGTTGTTGTTTATTTAGTTGTATTTAGTTTCAATAACTTTTCTTTATAATGCAATAAAATCTGGCGAGCAGCTATTTAAACGATCGAACACTTCGTTTGTTTATTTGTGGCTTGAAGTTAGGCTCGCAGAAAATGCCGTTCATGGGTTAAATTTAGTAGGAACAACACAACCTGTGACGTAGGCTATATTATACCCAATTAAAAACGTCATGATTAATCATGATTAATGAAGTATTTAAATGATAATTGGAAACTTACAGCTCGAGATGAAGTGAAGTAATTATGCCTTACCACGTGATTTAAATCAGATTTAATTGGATACTTGTAAGCGACGTCATGCGTTTGTGGTGAACTTGATTGTGAATCGACAAATGTCATGATTTACCTACGATGATGTTACTTTGCAGGTATCCCATTGAAACAAAACACATTTAAAAAAGACAAAAAATACAGTTAATTAATGAATAACAAAAAAGACCATCTTAACTAAAGCTTTAACTAAATCAGCATTCAATACGTATCATTCAGGCAAGCAATAGCTTAACATTAATAGACATAGCTTTTTCAATTTTTTCTTTTAAAGATAACAAATAGATATTAAACATTATCTAATTTTAATGAAATATTTCCCGATAGAAAATGTTATTGCAGAGAACAATCACGGCGCAGATTCAGTACAAGTTGCAACCATTATTAATCGAGAATGCTGCAAAATTGTTATGTAATATACGAAAGCATCAGAGTGCCATTAACGATCTTTCAGTTAACGAGAAAAAGATTAGATTTCGATTAAGGTGTCGTCAAAATCTTCACTCTGTTTCGGAATCAAACTACAATCAATGCAGTGGGTTCACTGAATTTATTAAGAATTTGCGAAGGTTTAAGGATGAATCGATTAAAGCATTTTTATTGAATGTTTGGGACTTTTGATTCGATGCATAGCCGGTATTCTTTTCACAATATCATTTATTCAGTCGTTAATGGAAGTACTTTAGATGAGATTGTTAATTTTAAAATGCATTATCTATAACAGATGAGTTCTGTTTTTTGGGAGCTTTTGTAAGTTTTGGCTTCATTAAAATACATAGAATGCAATTAAGTTTTGGTTAAATGCAGCAAGTACAAGTATTTTGTTTTTCTTTTTTTCAAAATTGTGTATTTCTGATGCTGTGAATTTAGAAAAGTGCCATAACTAATGTACCCACTGTCATGATGCATTTTAATAGTGTAATTTGTACAAAAATTTAACGTAACTTTAAGAAAAAATTTGTACAAAAGAGTTAACGTTTTATTAAAGTTCAAAGTTAATAATTATTAATCTAAAACAAAATCTTTTTTTTTAAAATTGTTGGCATTTTATTTTAAAATTTCAAAAGATTGAAGTACAATAAATAATAATGTTATTGCATTATAATTAATTATATTTGATTTATTATATGACAAAATTCTTGTAAAGACTGAGAAATAGCTCAAATAGAGCAAAAAATTGGGGAAAAATTTCATCACAAAATCTTTTATACAAAAGCTAAAGTGCCTCAATGCTTGACGCAGGAGTTACCTTTTTGGTTAAGATTAAATTTACCATATTGGTAGACGCAAATCTAATATGGATTAGCTGTTGTGCTCAGGTGATAAAAATTGTTAAATTTAGCATTTAAAAAAATGATCTATATACAAATTTCATTAATTAAGTATTCTTAAAATGCGAAGAAAACCATCCTACAAACATTAACAGTTGTACTATAAAATAGTGATGATAAAAATTAGGTAAAATGGCAATTTTGGAAGAAATAAAGTTTTTTTTTGAAAAAAAATTAATTTGATGTATATGATAGAGGAGAAACAATAATAAAAAAAGTTGCATGATTTTTGCGACATAATGGTAAATGTTTCAGGCAGTGACCCATACTCCAGGTGTATTCGCATTCGATTAAAAATTTAATATACAGTGTGCAAAGTATAAAACTGAATACCCGAATAACTTTTAGTCTAATGATTGTATTTTCATGTACTAAAATTCAATCTGAAGTATAAAATACAAAATTTGAACGAAATCGGTTGAATAATTTCTAAGTTATCAAATTTTAAAAACTCGTATATTTAAAAATTTCATTTTTCGAGGACTATTTGACAGATTTCGCTCAAATTTCGTATTTTATAATTTAGAATTATTCTTTGAAATGATGTAATAATTTGTGTACCTTAAAATACAAACTTTTATAAAACTGTTATTAAATAAAATTATTATGAAACATTCGTTTATTATTAAATAAAATAATATAAAATAGTAAGTATGTATTAAAAAATATTTTAATTGTGTGCCAAAGTTTTCGATTAGCTTAAAAAGTTCTTGAGCTAAGACAAAGTACGCAAAAAGTGAAATTAAAGGTAAACTTTCAACCGCTCTCCTAACCAAACTATTGGGACCATATTTTTTAAATAGCAGTTGATTCTCTTTCTTTGAAAATCAGGAATCCAAATCCGTCGAAAAAAGGTATGTTTATACAGAGAAAGAACGTTTTTGTGGCGTCTTTCGTAACTTAAAATTTTTTTCTGCTCTAAATAATGAGCATATTTAAGGTTATCCTCTCGATTCATTCAGATTGAGTCTTAAAACAAGAAAATCCATTCAGTAAAATCAAAATTTATTCCGGAAGTTCCGTTTTTTCATTTTGCCCACTTTACACGCTAAACAAGAAACGGAACACCCAGAATAATTTTGATCTAGTAATCGAATTTTCGCGTAAATATACTCTGTCTTAATAGATTCAAGAGCCTCGCCTTGAATTGTGACATCACACAATGTTTAATATAAACAGATTGAATATTCTAAAAATTTTAGTTTTTATATTTTTTTCTCACATTTTTTATTAAAATATGTACTGATCTAACTATTATTGTTGTTATGAATGTTATGTTCACAAACGTTATTATTAAAAAAGCATAGTAGTAAATTTTGAAAATATGATCTATAACCGCGTTTTTTGTGTCTGAATTGCTAGTATAAGTTTGTGCAACACAGCAAGACATGTGACAAGGAACATTGTGTAGAGTTACATTCTGTAAGAAAGGAAAGAAAGGGGTAGAAAATATTAAGAAAAAGGCCCGACATCATTTCTGGATGGCCCCTTATTGCAGCATTGGGGGGAAAATATGGTCAAAACTACAAGAATATGATTAAAAAAAATTTACGACTTTCTGGCGCTATGAGAACACCAAAAACCTGATTTTTACCGGAACTCTTTGGTAATGATTTTGATAGAATTAACAGTAAAATATGGCTTTATATTATGTAATAAAATTTGGTAAATGAGGTAAAATTTGTTAATTTTATCATGAAATCTTAGTGCATGGCATAAAAACCATTTATTCTGTCAAAGATACTTTTCAGTTTTGTATTTTTCACTAAATGTATGGTAATAAGAACTATAATTTCGAAAACAGGAATTTTCTGTAAACCGTTGCCTTACGAACGGAAAAGTTATAAAATGAACCGTTAAATACCGTATATTTTAGTTTTATTAACCAGAATTATAGTTTTTTTTTAATCAAATATATCATTACTAGAACTTATTTCTCCATGTGAGAACGAATATTATTTAATAATACGCATAATATTAATAATAATATAAAATAATAATGAACGTATTTCATAAAGAAAAATTAGCAGCAGAATATGCTACCAACAATATTGTAATGTCACCCCCCCCCCATNTTATAGACATCATTGTTTTTCTAATTGAAATTAAAGGCAGTCAAAATGACTTCCTTAGGCAATCTAGTGTTAACAATAAAATATGGCTTTATATTATGTAATAAAATTTGGTAAATGAGGTAAAATTTGTTAATTTTATCATGAAATCTTAGTGCATGGCATAAAAACCATTTTTTCTGTCAAAGATACTTTTCAGTTTTGTATTTTTTACGAAATGTGTGGTAATAAGAACTATAATTTCGAAAACAGGAATTTTCTGTAAACCATTGCCTTACGAACGGAAAAGTTATAAAATGAACCGTTAAATACCGTATATTTTAGTTTTATTAACCAGAATTATAGTTTTTTTTTAATCAAATATATCATTACTAGAACTTATTTCTCCATGTGAGAACGAATATTATTTAATAATACGCATAATATTAATAATAATATAAAATAATAATGAACGTATTTCATAAAGAAAAATTAGCAGCAGAATATGCTACCAACAATATTGTAATGTCACCCCCCCCCCATAAAGAAATGGAACTTTTCGTTCGAATCGAGTTCCAATAACATCAATATGAATTATTTGTGCTAAAATATTTTATTCGAAAGAGAAAATACTTACAAAATTTAATATACTACTCTTAAAGTTTCGGTTTTCAAATGTAGTTGCTTTTAAAAACTGTTTTACACAAAAGAAAAATCTTGAAAAAGTATATTCTGGAGCCTCGTAAAAGATGCAAGTCTTGATAAAAAAAAAGGTGTAAAATTTAATAAGATAGCGTGAAGTGTTTTCGTAAAAACAAATATATATGATACCATATCAGAACATGAGCGCTGCGTTGTATCATCTGATTTCCTTAGAGACGTGGATATCTTTTGGTTTACATCTAGAATCCCAGATATGACTTAGGCAGATTTTTCTGAAAAATCTTAAAAGTTTCTCAAAAACGTATTAACACATTTATCTCTAGAGTATAAATGATTCTAAAAAAAAAAAGTTCAAAACCATAAGTTTTCTTTTTTTTTTAACAAACATTGCTATTTGACTTGAAAACAATTTTAAGAATTTATAGGAAAAATTGATTTTAGTGTTGAATTTTTAAATATATACAGTATATCTCGAAGTTGAAGGGGAGCTAAAAAAATTTCGAGACAGCAAGTTTTCGAGATAACAAGTTTAGAACTAAATATTTTCTATGAAAGTAGAAAAATATATTCGAAAATATTACTCTAAAAAGTAGAGTCACGAAACATAAGAATAACTATTAATAAATATGCATGTAATGATAGTTGACTGTAAATTTAAATACAAGAATGATAATTTTATTTTTAAAAGTAAGACAAAAATAATTATGCCTTACGTAGAAAAGAATTGGTTTACAATAAAATTACTTTGTGATTTTTCTGAAAAAATTTAATTTCTATTTCGAAGAAAATTCGACATAAGAAGATTTTGAGAAGAAACTCTTCGACAAAGGAATTCAAATTAACATTAGGTGGATGTATAATACCAAGGGGCGAATACATGTTTTTTCGACCTTACAAGGTTTTCGAAAGTATACTGTATATATACACATGTATTGTTGCGGAAAATATTATTAAAGGTAGATTTAGTATGTACGCAAAATAAGAAACGAACCTCAGTGGATAACTTTTGATCTAATGGGATCGGATATTCACATTCTAGGATTCAATCTTAATGGTTCTAAAATTATTTTATCATAGGAAATTTAAATAACAGGAGGAAAAAATGTAGAATTGTAAGGTATTCAAATTTTAATATCACTTTAAAGAATTCAATTTTTAATAACAAAATGCGAAATTTTGACGAAAAAGTCGTATTTGTAAAAGTTCTTCCTTTTACTAACCCTTGTAAAATAAAATTTCAAATAGTATATCAATTACGGATCGCAAATTAAATTACAAGCAAGAAAAGATAGGAAAATGTAATTATGCTAAAACTTTTGCTGAAATATAATAGAGGAAGTAAGATCGTATACGTCCTACAACGTTAAAGGTGTAGCCTTATTTTTCATAAACCAACTCGAGGTTCGATTGGCAATTTGAAGAAAATTTCCAAAACTCAACTCCAGCGAGGACAAAGGAACCATTTTATAAAAAGACACATAAAAAAACTCTGTCTGAAATGTATGGGCTAAGCAAATTTGTAAAATACATATTTGTCATAGGCTAGTGTAGCGTTAAACGTGACATGTTTTTATAAATGAACTTGAGTTTCTACAGTTATTGCTAGAAAAATAACTCAACTCCAGAATATATGACACAACCTATAGAAAAGGACATTCTTAAAAACTATTTATCAGACTTATCGATTTCTCGGTGCGAGATTTCACAACACATTTTTCAGAAATAATTACTGTAGGTGCCCTCATTACCCTTTGTCAACTACCTTTCCGAGCTACTTAGGATATGTTTTAAAACGTGAATTTATGTATTTTTTGCATTGTGANTTCGCTCACCAACCTACTGATTGATTGCTAATTGATTCTCATTCTTCATTGTTCTTAAACATCAATATTTTTCACAAAACGCAGAAAATTTTGTTTTCAAAGTATACAATAATTGAAGCTTTATGCAAGAACAATTTGTTAATCGTAGCGAAATGAAGAATTACCTATATTTGATAAATAATAACTTGTACAAAAAAAAATTAACCTAAGGAATACTGATTGTGAGATTCAAGAATTTTAAGAATTAATTTTTCTCGCTGTCGAGACTTTACAATTCAATTAGAGAACGCTTTTTAGTGTTCCATATTAAGGTTTTTTTTTATTTTTCAAAATTTCACTATGAATGATGGCAACAATCTCCTTTGGTTTTTTTTTTATTTTTTTTATTTTTTTTTATTGACATTTAGTCGAGTTTAATATCACTTTAAAAAATGCAATTTTAAATAGCAAAATTTAAGCGAAATTGGTCGAATAGTTCCTGAGAAATTGAATTTGGAAAATGTCGTATTTGTAAAAGTCCTTGCTTTTATTAGCCCTAGTAAAAAAAATTTAAAAATAGTATACCAATTACGGATTTCAAATTAAATTAAGTAAAAAAACATAGGAAAATGTAATTATGCTAAAACTTTAGATGGAATATTTTAAGTAAGATCGTATACGTCCTACAACGTTAAAGGTGTAGCCTTATTTTACATAAACCAACTCGAGGTTCGATTGGCAATTTGAAGAAAACTTTTGAAACTCAACTCAAGCGAGGACAAAAGAACCATTTTATAAAAAGACACATAAAAAATCTCTGTCTAAAATGTATGGGCTAAGCAAATTTGTAAAATACATATTAGTCATAGGCCAGTGTAACGTTAAACGTGACATGTTTTCATAAATGAACTCGAGTTTCCTCAGTTATTGCTAAAAAAGCTCAACACCAGAATATGTGACACAACCTATAGAAAAGGACATTCTTAAAAACTATTTGTCAGACTTATCGATTTCTCGGTGCAAGATTTCACAACACATTTTTCAGAAATAATTACTGTAGGTGCCCTCATTACCCTTTGTCAACTACCTTTCCGAGCTACTTAGGATATGTTTTAAAACGTGAATTTATGTATTTTTTGCATTGTGATTGTAAATATTGCATTGTTACAGGAATGTATTATTTGCATTAACGTGGATTTAAATAATAAATTCAAGCTTTTATGGTGGTCTGAGTTTCTCATTTTATTTATTTAAGAAAGTAATCGTAAAATAAAAATACAACGTGCAAGCGAATAAAAGTTCAATATTTTCCGAAGAATCATTATCATTTATTTAATCTAAAACTATGCGTATAGTAAAAATCTAGCTTGCAAAGGAAACTACTAAGCAATATGCATGCTACCAAATTTATTCTAATGAATCATTATCATTTAATTAATTTAAAACTGTAGCGTATTAGAAACTATCAAGCGATGTACAGGCTATCAAAAGTAAAATTTATTCCGATGAATCATTATCATCTAATTAATTTAAAGCTGTAGAGTATTACGAAAAGCAATCTTGCAAAGGAAACTACCAAGTGATGTCCATCAGGCTATCAAAAGTAAAATTTATTCCGATGAATCATTATCATTAAATTAATTTAAAACTGTAGCGTATAAAATCGATCTTGCAAAGGAAACTACCAAGAGATGTACAGGCTGGCAATAGTATAATTTATTCCGATGAATCATTATCATCTAATTAATTTAAAGCTGTAGAGTATTACAAAAAGCAATCTTTCAAAGGAAACTACCAAGTGATATCCAGGCTATCAAAAGTAAAATTTATTCCGATGAATCATTATCATTAAATTAATTTAAAACTGTAACGTATAAAATCGATCTTGCAAAGGAAACTGCCAAGAGATGTACAGGCTGGCAATAGTAAAATTTATTCCGATGAATCATTATCATTTAATTAATATAAAGCTGTAGAGTATATAGCTGTAAAGCTGCTTATAAAGATCCAAATTGTAAAGAAAACTACTACGTAATGTACATGTTATTGAAGGCTAAATTTATTCTGACGAAAATTGAAAGACTTGTGGGATTTTATGTCTGTGAATATGACAAACATTACTTAAAAAATTAATTAACTGAATGAAAGGTTAGCGAGAAATTGTTTCTCCCAAATTCACGCTATAGAAAAAATCTGCTGCATTTTTTTTTAAAGTTAGTTTCAACTTATGCTTTAAAAATAGATCTGTCAGAATATGTATAAATAAATTTTTAAAAAGAATTTCAAAAATGTTAGGTTTTGAAAAGTTATTCCATATTTTTTTTGCTCTTTTCCATACCATTGGTTAAAATCTTTAGCAAAAAGAAAAAGTTAGCAAATAAATTAATATTTGAGTCACGTATTTATTATTTAAAAAAGCTTAACTCTCTCAGGAATACTTTAAATAATTTATTTTGCTACAACGCTTTTCAAATTCGTATTTAAAACTTTACGGAGAAAGAATAAAAATTTTACATATTATAAATCTTTAATTTTATTTTTATTACAAATACACAGAAAGTAAAGAAGATAGTTATAAATTTCAGACACATTACTTCTTTACCTGTATTTTTAGAATATATATTAAAATCGTCTGCCTCTCTTTCAATTAAATATTTGTACTTTTCATAATTCCAAATAGAGCTAACATCCATGTGATTTTTATTGAACAATATATAAAATTAATTCAAGCTTGAATATTAAACTAATTGTTAATTCCTTCGTTAGTTTTATTATTAATTCAAGCACTGCAGTAAACGTAGCACTCAACAGTCTCTTCACATCTAATTTCAAAAAATAAATTACGATGATGCAATAACGAAGAAACAAGCTAGCTTAAAGCCGTGCTCTTGCGCAAACAATTCTCGGATGTTCTATGGAGGACAGTTAATATAATATTTCAGACTAATGTTTTTTTCTTTCTTACTTATGAAATTCTTTTTCTATTTGTTGTGAATGCGAAATTAGCTTCTGAATAAATTGATTGTCATTTTTTAAATACTGTACGTATTTTTATACATTATTCATAAAAAGTACTTGAAATATTTTTCATTGTATTCGCTTTCTATTATACATCGTTAGTCATTATGAATAGTCATTATACGGTATGATTATAAACTTTCATATACTTTTTTTGTACTTCTAGTTTTTCTTTTCTTTTTTTTTAACTACTAAGAGACACCCCCCATCTGCTCGCTTCGCTCACCAACCTACTGATTGATTGCTAATTGATTCTCATTCTTCATTGTTCTTAAACATCAATATTTTTCACAAAACGCAGAAAATTTTGTTTTCAAAGTATACAATAATTGAAGCTTTATGCAAGAACAATTTGTTAATCGTAGCGAAATGAAGAATTACCTATATTTGATAAATAATAACTTGTACAAAAAAAAATTAACCTAAGGAATACTGATTGTGAGATTCAAGAATTTTAAGAATTAATTTTTCTCGCTGTCGAGACTTTACAATTCAATTAGAGAACGCTTTTTAGTGTTCCATATTAAGGTTTTTTTTTATTTTTCAAAATTTCACTATGAATGATGGCAACAATCTCCTTTGGTTTTTTTTTTATTTTTTTTATTTTTTTTTATTGACATTTAGTCGAGTGCGAGCTTACAAAATAAAAATCTTATGAGCGAAAGACAGACTTCAATGTTATTGGATATATAGTCAATAGTTAAGGCAAAAAAGCTGGTGAAAAAATTCTCGAAAAAGCTCCTAAATTTGCAATAATTTTCAAATAAACTATAACTTCGAAAGAATGATCGCTAAGTTCACTAATAAAAATGGCTCTTTGAAAATGTCAAATCTGCTTGTTACATTTTAACGAACTGCTAATAAAACAAGCATGGTATTTTAAATTCAAGTTTAACAGTTAATAATCCTAATAACAGTGCTTCGTCGCACTCTATTTTCTTTTTCTACGTATAAATTTTGTACAGCAAAGCAAAATGTAACCTAAGGCAAAGAAAGTGAGAAAAAATTTACAAAACTAAGCACTTAAAATTGAAATAACTTTTGGTCAAATTTAAATTTCGAAATAAAAAGTTCATAAACACATATGGCACTTTCAGCATTTCAAATTTCAATATAATTACATTAACGCGGCCTTTAGAATAGTCCTTGTGGTATTTTGCCCTACGAGTTAAATGGTTAATGTAATTCACACGAACTAAATAACTAATTCATGTAATTCACATGAACACGAAAAAATTTAACATTCGGTATTGAATGTTGAATTTTTTTATTCCATCGTTTCCCTTGCATAATTTTCTACACACCTTCGTGACTTCAAGTGTTCTAAGAGTTATAGTTTTGGAGCAACAAAACCAAATGCTGATAAGACAAACAATATTAACAATAAAATAAACAATATTATTTGTTTAGCTATACAGAGCGCGAAAAAAATGGACCACCCTGAATAACTTTTGATCTAATGATCGGATCTTTGCGTTTTAGGACTCAATCTTAATGACTCGACAGGGTGACCTCAAATATGCTAATTAATTAATACAGACGATATTTTAAATTACGAAATCAGATGCAAAGACGTACTTTCTCTGAATAAACATACCTTTTTTTTTCAGTGGATTCAGATTTCTGACTCCGAAATATAAGGGATAGCCGCAATCTGGGAAATATGGTCCCAATAGCTTGGGCTGGAGAGGAGTCCAAAGGTTAGACTCCTTAACGTTAATTTGATTTTTTGCGTATTTCGCTATATCTCGAGAGCTTTTAAGTGAATTGAAAAATGTTTGCACACAATTATAAAATTCGTTTATCCAAAGATAATTCCATGCAAAAAATAACCTTTATTAAATATTTATTATTTTATTTAACAATGGTTGAAAAAATTTTGAATTGTAAGATATATGATTTTTTGCATCACTTTAAAGAATATAACGTTACTTGGCAAAATGCAAAATTTGAGCAAAGTCGGTTGAATCCTGAGAAATTAAATTTCGAAAAAGTCAGATACTTAAAATTCGATTTATCAGGAATTTTAAATATCTGAATTTTAATATTTGACTTTTTGAATACGACCGATTTTGCTAAAATTTTATATTATGCCATGTAAAATCATATTCTTTAAAATGTAACAAAAACGTGAGGTTCTTTTCAAGGTTATCGACTGACAAAAACAGCCATTTTTCGACTCCTCTCAGATTTTCTGAAAATAAATAAAAATCTACATTATTTTTTTTCCTTTAGAAGAAGGTGGGAACACGATCCGGATAATTGGACAATCCGGTAAATCGGCGCTCTACTGTATAATACTTTTAACTTATTTAGACCTAAATTATTACTAAATTGGGAGAAAAGTATAAAAAATGTGTTTAAGAAAAATTGCACGTCATAGGATTAGAACATATATTTTTAAAAATGTATAATAATAGTACCATAATAATAGTATATTAACCAGCCATAATAAAAGTATATCAACACCAGAAAAGGAGGCTAATGAGATGGGTAAATACAATATCTATCTCAAGAATTTCTTTTCATTCTCTTACAGATATTTCAAAGCGGAAGCTGTTAACTTCTGTTTTTTTCATCCAAGATTAATGCTTTCCCATAAAAACCGCCCACAAATACGTCTTCACTGTGACCGTAATCCACTCAAATAATGATGCTACCAGAATTGTAATCGGCGGGATACTGAGTAATGACAGATAGAAGTTAACATAGATTGCGTTTTTTTTCTTCTTTTTTTATGTGTTTTGAAATAGATGTTGTGTAGTTCTCAATTAAATTGATATTAATTTTCCACTTAAGACAACTACATATCTAAGCATGCTAAATGCTTAAGGTATGTATGCTCGGAATTTTAGTGTGGGGATATAGATTATTGACATAGTTGATGAATCGTATAAATAATTGGTGTCCGTAAATTTGACCAGAATGACAAATAAAACTTAAGACAACTACATCTACTATTGCATCTTAAGACTACTAGATATCTAAGCATGCTAAATACTTAAGGCATGCATGCTCGGAATTCGAGTGTGGGGATATAGATTATTGACATAATTGATGAATCGTATAAATGATTGGTGTCTGTAAAATGTTTTTAAATTTGACCAGAATGATAAATGAAACTTAACACAACTACATCTACTATTACATCTAGACAACTACATCTTAAGACTACTAGATATCTAAGCATACTAAATACTTAAGGCAGGCATGCTCGGAATTTGAGTTTGAAGATATAGAATGATGAAACAGTTGATGAATCGTATAAATTAGAGCCCCTGAATTAGACATTGAATTAGAATAGAATTAGAATTGATAGTATAGGAGCCTTAGTATAAATAATTGATGTATGTAATTTTTTTAAAATTATTCCATAATGATTGTAGAATCCATCAATCTTTTTGTTGTCTACATTGTTATTAAAACTCTTTGAAATCTCTGTACCGTAATTACATTTTTAATTACGGTATAAGCGATCGGCAATATAAACATGATAAAAATATCTAATGAAAATAAAGCTTTATAAAAAATGGATGAAACGGTCTGCCATATAAAAAATATTAACGTATTTAATATAATATAAGTTCTTCTAAAAACGTTACAGAAAATGATTTGCAATTGAAAAGCGATTAAAATCTCGATATGTAATAAAAATACAGTTGTGTCATACTGTAGCTAAAGCCCTAGATTACCTAGTAAAGTGGCGTAACTCTTTTCCTTACGATCTTTGTGCAGCGGTGCAGCTTTCGATTTTGATTGGCTGTCACCGATCACATGGTTAAACAGTCGCCATTTTGTTGATTGGTTTGAACAGTGAAGTATCATTGCATTCGATTTGTTAATTCTATTTTTACTTTGTTTTGTTACATACTTTTAAATTAATAATGACAAGTTGTTGTACATTTGGGTGTTCTAATAAATTAAATGCTTTAAAATTATATCGCTTACCTGTTGGAGATAGCAATAGTAACGCTTTTTTCTGTAAATAATGAGAATGACGAAAAGTATGGCTGAATAGAATTGTCAGAGATAAATGTACTTCAAACTATACTAAGTACGATAAAATTTTATATTAGAAAAGCTGAAAAAATAATTGTCCCGTTATATTTTAAATTGATTCTTATTTTGTTTGCTTATGTGGAATTTTGCCATTTTAGTTTTTAAGAAATGTTTCTAGAAATGCCTATATTGAAAATTTTAAATGCTTTATTTTATTTTATAAACGAATAATGTGTATATTTCAATAAACTAATAATTATGACAAGTATTTTCCTCTTTAAAGATTTGTTTTTGAAATTTTTACTTTTACTCATTAATAAAATGTAAAATTATTAAAGAATCAAATTGAATACAATTTGAATATTATTGTACTGATTCAGTAAAATATATATTTATTTTTAATTTCATTCAGTTTATTGTTAAACTCTATCCAATTTACAAAAGGAACATGTTTTTTTTGCTTGTTTTTTAAATTTTGAAAATTATTTATTAAGATAAAATATTTATCATACAATATTATAAATACTCAAATAATATGTCTCAATCATAGCGAATCTACATAAATTGAATAGATTTATCCCTTATTTTTGTAATATCGATAAGATGATATGATAAAACAATTAAAAACACGATTATTGTATTTTGAAAAAAATTAAAATTTTACTGAAAGTATTAATGCTGTTCAAGTTTATTAGTTTAATGTTTATAAAATGTTTTATGGGTAATTTTCCTTTTCGCCGGCGCAGGCAATAAATTCGCCAATACAAATTCCCCAAGTGCAAATAAATTCAACTGTTTGTTTTTTTTCCTTGTTAACATTTTAGGTGACAGCTATTTCAACTATTTAAGAAAAATACGAAAAAAACATAAAAATAAATGAATTATATATTTGAATTTATTGCGCCGGTGAAATGGAAAAGTACTGTTTTATATCAACATATTTTTATTTAATTTAGTATTTTAAAAATTAAACAGCAATTTAAAATATTTTCCGATTTTTTTTATTTGCATATAAACATTTTAATTGAGGTTTCATTTTAAATTAAACTAAATGTACTTAAGGTTTAAGTAATTTTTTATTATAAGTAATGTTTTATTTTTAGACCAAATAACAATTGGTATTGATTAAAAAGAAAAATATATGAAATAGTGGGGGGGGGGATTTTTTCTTTAAACACTGATAATAATGTCCATAATGATTTAAATTCCCCAAACCATACCCCTCTTTGAATATTATAAGAAAACTGACTGCAAAAAATTTCAAGGAGTTACAAAAATTACAGCAGATTATGAAAGACGAAATGGGAAAGTTTTAAGTTATAGATAAGGTATTATTTTCTAGGAATAGAACAAAAACAAAACATATAATTTCAGAGGGAAAAAATCAAAAAGCAAATAGTAAATATTTAAGTTATCTTGAAGAATATGAAAACAATAATCAATAAAAATTTGCGTTTAGGAATAGAAACTCAGGATTTTTACATTGAGAGTTGCGGTCAACAAGAGAGTTGCAGTCACCAAGATGACAGCGTGTCGCTACTTAATCTAAGTATCCAGGGCTTTAATTGTAACCAGACCATTTTATCACATGATCAATAATTTTAATTAAATAGTCTGACACAGTTTTTCATTGTTGTTACATTTTTATTGGCTGAAAATTCACACGGTAGAATGCAGTTTTCCCTCATATTTTTTTTTCTTGATAATCATCAGCATAAAATTAATAGAAGTCACCAAGGTTCAGGAGTTAAAAAATAAAAGAGTTGTTTCTTTAAAAATAAAAGAGTTCTTTATAACTTTACTCTATGATATTACCTTATTGCATTATATTTTGGGATAAACTTATTTAAAATTGGAGTCTAAACTTATTAAACGTCTTATAATTATTATTCTTTCGTACAAATTCTATAATATACTACACTGCTCAAAACAATTAAAGGATATTTTAAGTCTTGTATAAAATAACGGTATAAGCAGTTTTTTTCCGCATAAAATGGATGAAGATAGTCACAAATGCAAATTCTTATCATTTTAAATCTTCGCAGTATGCAAAGTTTGAGTTTGTCGTAGAAAAGACGACGCTTTAGTGGCAGCGAATTTGATTTAACTTTCAACATAAAGTAAGACGAAGCTGTAGAGAATGATCGACATTCAATAAGCGCGCTGTTTCGATGAGTGTGATGTTTCATCAACGAAGTTATTTAACCGAATCAGAAGCTTGGAGAGTTGTTGGCCAGTTAGAGGGGGCCAAGCACAAGCCGAAGTGGCAGAAGTCATTGTAGGTTCACAAAGTGTGATTTCCTGGATCTGTAACCTTTTTTTTTTTTTTGGAGACTGGAAATGCAGACCGAAGATCAGGGCAAAGGCGTAGACGTGCAACAACTCTCAATGAAGACCGTTATTTAACTCTAACGGATCGGATACACCGAAATATGAATGCCACTCTTCTTCAACAACACCTTCGCTCAGCTACTGGCACCACAGTTTCGACACAAACTCCGTCTGAAACCACCTTCACGCTATAGGTCTGCATGGAATTGGCAACCGAGTCACGCCCACAGGGAGTGGGCAGCAGAGTATGTGAACTGGAGGAGAAATGAATGGCGCAATATTATTTTCTCTGACGAATCCCGTTTTTCTGTTCATCCTGATAATAGGCGTATTTTCATCCGGAGGGAACGTGGCACTAAGTTCGTGTATGAAAGTGTAAGATTTGGCGATGGGGGGGGGGTGACAGCCTATGCTGGCATCTCCATTGATGGGCACACCGATCATTCGAAAAGCAACTCTGAGCAGTCACCTATATCGGGATGGGATCCTGAGACCTATTGTAATCTTTTACGCTGCAGCAATTGGAGATGACTTCATGTTAATGAACGACAATTGCAGGCTCATGCTAACTTGGCGACTGATTTTCTTTTGAAGGAAGGAATACTACGAACGGATTGGGCAGTGTGTTCTTCGGAGATAAACCCGATCGAGCATGTTTGGGACATTCTGGGCGGAAGAACTGCTGGACTCCTACCACCTCCACAAACTCTCCAAGAACTGAAAAGAACTCTTCTGAAGGACTGGGACAGAATGCCCCAGCCCCTCATTAACAACCCCATTGACTTGATGCCTCAAAGGTGTTCAACGTTGCTTGCCGTCCGGGAAGCCATACCCCCACTAAGAACGACTTTCTTTTAAGGAAACACCTTTTTTAATTCGTTTTTCTCATATGCACAGTTTGTATTTTTTTCCTTTCTTACCCAAATGCCCAATAAAAGTGTTTTTTCTGCCAAACAAATGTCATTTTTATCTTATATAGCTTCTTACTACATCTGTCGATAATGTATCAATCATTCAAACAATTCTCCAGGTGCAAGATCAACACACAATCTCAATATCCTTTAATTGTTTTGAGCAGTGTATTATAAATTACACTTGAAGTAATTTGTGAAATAATTAAGAACTTAACGACCAGCTTCACGTACAAGGAGGGGAAAGTACAATTTTATGTAATGAAAATATTTTTATTAAAAAGTTTTGTGTTTGAAATAAAGAAGTTAATTTAGTATAATAAAATACTTAATTGAAATAATATAATACGAGTTAAGACTTTTATTAAATAAATAATATTTACTGATCATTTTTCATTTTCCATATTTGAAAAAAATAACTTACATGGAGAAAAAAAAATTACAGTAAAATTACCGTGCTGTAATGATATTTCTGGTTAAATGGATTATGATTCTGGTTACAAAAACTGAAATATTCGGTATTTAAAACATTTATTTGGTAATTTTTCTCTTCGTATGGTAATGGTTTACCGGAAATTCTAGTTTGTTTTCAAAATTATAGTTCTTACTACCATGCATTTAGAAAAAAATTACGAAACTGAAAAGTAAATTTGACCAAATAAATACTTTTTAGGCCATGCTTTAAGACATCAAGATAAAATCACCAAATCTTAATACCTTTACCAAATTTTATCACACATTATAAAACCATATTTTAGTATTAATTTTACCAAAGCATTTCAATAAAAATTACCAAGTTATTTGGTGTTCCCATAGAGCTAATTTTACCATATTCAAGCTAATTAACTTAGCTAATTTTACCATATTCAAGTAGTTTTCACCATTCTTTTTTCTCAGTGTATTATTACTCTCAGCATTACTGGTTATGAAGTTCAATGCCGAAAAAAGATAAATTATTGCCACTTTATAAGCTACTGAACTGATATGTGTTTTTATGCGTTTTCTAAAAACTCAAAGTAATTTTACGCATTTAGTCTTTTGTTATAATAAATTTTCCTTGGTAAGTAATGAGTTGACATTTTATTTATAAAGAAATAGCCAAGGAAGCAACTCATAGGGATGAAATTCCTACCATTTTTAACTCCGCGAAATTACACGATCTCTACGGGGATATAGAATAACATCTGTTTCATCAGAATTATCTAGAATAGAATTCTCGAATTTTTCAAATGGTTTTTCCACTTCGCGAATTTTCGAAATAGATTGCTGACAACACATCAAAACTACACCAAAACCATTTTTCTTTAGTTTTTCGTTGAACACACTTCTGAAAATTTCTCCCACCAAACATAAAGGCTTTTAGTGACCTCAGCGGTAATTGAAATATTCTTACTCTGAATTTCCTAGTAATTCCTATCATTTTTCCCTTCAATTTCTTACTTTATCTCAAAATGTATTTACTGAGCATTCAAAATAAATACACACTGTTTAAAAAATATTACGAAAAAAAAGCACAGTCGAATACAAAATTGCAATTTTTAAAAAAAATGCTGATAAAATATATAAGTTAATTAAAATTTCACCAACTTGACGATCTAAATTATGTATAGAAATATAACTCTAGAATCTTCCCCGTGTAGCAATTCTAATAATAATATTTTGAAAAGTGTGGCTTGACTAAATGAAAAACGAATAAAAATATTGAAGCAATCATTTTATTTGATGTTAGAGTTATAAAATTCCGAAAATTTTATAACTATGTATATTTATATTACATATAGACTTCTATATAAATTACTTACATAAGTATATTTCATAGGTATATTATATAAATATTATATATTTCCCAAAAATAGCATGTTTTAAAATTTTAGACACAAATATTGGGAAGAGATTTTCAGAACGGTCTAAAACGATATTTTTATTAACAGTAATCCGATTTCTTCTCTTTTTCTTAGATTGTTGAAAACACTTCGAATTCTCATGCAATATCATGCACGAGGATCGAAAAATATCTTGATCAATTTGAAACCTTGAAGGAAAAAAACATAAATTTACGTATTTATTTTTTAATAAAGTACTAGCTTTGGCCCTCTTGCAAGTACTTTAATTTCAATTTTAACTATTTTCAAGAGATGACCGCGATATTGTCAAAGTTTTCTATGAATTAATTTTTAGTAATAATTCAAAATCTGTTCACATCCTGTATCCATTGATTAATATAAACTATCATAAGTATGAGTTCCGGGCATTTCAGTATAGTAGGCAGAAGCAATATTAAAATTATTTGTGTCTCTGTCTTGAGATAAAATAGAAAACTCATCCCATAGCTTTATTAGGTTTGATACTCCTTCCTCACACACCTCTCGAGTCATAAATAAATTATTATAATTTATTACTTAAAATTATATTATTATAATTATTATAATAAATTTGAACTTGATTATATACAAAAATATCAGAAAAGAGGAATCATCAAAATTTCGGATTTTGTGTGAAATAGTAAACAATTTGCATGAAAATTATATACACTGTCTGCTGGTTGTCATGTTATTGACATGGAAAATAAATCAATAATCAAACAATAAGACACTACATAGGACCGTAGGTCNTATTATTATAATTATTATAATAAATTATTATAAATTATTACTTAAATTATTATTTAAACGAATCTAGCAAAATGAATCTAAGAAATCTTCTTCTTCAGCACGACAGCCCCTTACAGGCCTTGGCTGCCTCAACCACACGTAACCTCCAACGCCTCCAGTCCATGGCGACTTTTTTCCAGTTGTTTATCTTTAATACTTTTAGATATTTAGCAGTGTCGTCCAGCCATCTAGTAGGAGGTCTTCCTCTAGCCCGAAATCCCGAAAGATTTTTAAATGGAATCTAAGAAATACTAAACGCATAACTAATTATTTAGCGCTACTTAAATTTTTACTTAAGGTAACCTAGCAAAATGAATTATTACAGATTACTATAGTGATGCCAATTAAGATCAGAGAAATACCCACGTTTATGATGCACCATGAGAGTAATAAATACAATCGAACCTCGATTCATGGTTTCTTCTTTCATTTTCTCGTATGTATCGTTTTGTTTTAACGGTCCCACTACAAATGCTATTTTTTATAATACCCGTTTAGTTCGTATTTGAAACTGATTCCTGGCTCAAATCATTCAAAAATTCCGAGGACATTTTCCAAAAATTTTGAAGTTACTCATTCTGAGAAGAAGAAAAAAATTTAAATCCTGATGCTTATGATGAAAAAGAAGATGATTTGTTGCAGTTAGCGAAAAACGCGTTAAACATGTATGTACCAGTTGAGAAAAACGTTCAAACTTGTGATGTTGTTTTTTCAAGAAAATGCTTCAGAGACTGAATTAGTGATAGCGATGAGGACAGTGAACTTAACTAATACCAATGCAAATATTTGAAACAATAAGGAGTTTTCTATTTTCTCTCGAACTTACATGAAACGAACAGCAGTCTCTTACAAATGTCGAAAATTTATTATTTGAGCTAAGAAAAAAAAAAAGAGAGATCTCGAACCAAAATTTCCAAATATTTTAAATAGGTAAATATGTTCTATTTACCCTTCTTTTGCACAGTAAAAACTTTTGCTTAAAGTTCATAATTTGTTCTATTAAATTTTTTAAGAATAATTGTAGATTTATTTATCTTCGAATCCTTCTTTATAACTTTTTCTGCATTTTCAAGTCTGTATTTTGTTGTTTTAAGTTGACACGCTTTCCTCGTTTTCTCGTAACTATCGTCCGTAATGAATGGTTCCTTGAAAAGCTACCGATCAAGGTTCTACTGTATACAGATTCTCTATAACTTTTTGTGATTTGTCTCTCCATGCTTTACCCCTTTTTTGAATTCATTTTTGTGTAGTGTTTGTTAAATACCTTTTTCTTAATAAAGAAGAAGTAAGTAACGGTTTTGATTTCTTTTACAGAATTATTTTATTTTATTTTATTTTATTTTATTTTATTTTATTTTATTTATTTTACTTTACTTTATTTTATTTTATTTTATTTTATTTTATTTTACTTATTATTTAAATTATTTTGACAAGAAAAGAACATATGAAAATCTGAATCAAGAAAATTAGGTAAATGCCAGGATTTTTCCTTTTAATGCCGTATATTTTTACATTGTCTGTAGCGACAATGTAGAATCTGGCGCGACATGCAGTGAAAGAAAAATCGAAATTCTAGTGAGAGTTCAAGTGTCCAGAATGTTAGTTACAAGATCAACAAACTTTATATTTCAAAAAATGATATTTCAGTAATGCATGTCAGTGTAAAAGCTACTTCGTTGTTCCTATTTTTAAATCAGAATTCAAGAATTATCTTCTCCACAAATCACAGAATAAAATTATTGTACAATAAAACATATTCAAATAAAACAAAAGCAGTACTACAAAAGGATTACAGATTGTACTAAGGTCAACAAGAATTACCCTAAAACATCTACAACCTACAACCACCCAAACCTCGAAACAAAATAATTCTTGTTCCCAACCCGATAATAACAATATTTCCTAAAAAAGATTTAAAGATTTTCTCTCCAAATGATCTTGACAAAAAATTCTTTACATCCCATCTTTTCAACCCTGGAGTAAAATAGCTTTTTCTCATGGCTAAGCATATTTTAGTCTTCGCCATCTCGATAGTATAGTTGCTTTCTGGGGAAGGCAAGAGTCTCGTCTTTTTCCCCATCTTATACAAGCTGAGGACAATCTCCGTACCTTCGACAATCGATTTTTAAGGATTCTGACATTCGACGAAGAGTTGACCGATACTCCGCCCACTGCATCGCCGGGAGTGTTCCGGTTCGGGAGAATCTAAGCAAATCACAGGATATTCGGGACACATGAAGGAGTACACCCGTAAAATATGGCGCTGCGAACATAAATAGCAGCAATATTTGGAGAAATGAGCTTAAGTAAATCAGATCCTGTACTAGAACATCGATTTGTATAAAGGAAACCCAACATTGAAGAAACACCACATATTTTCAAGTCGTGGCTTAGCTTTCGTTGTGAGGTCAAAAAATGTGTTCTTTTTTATCGGATGTTTTGTATTCATCGTCCTTAATCTACATTTTTACATTGTCATAATAATTCTACATTTTTAGTCCTTAATCTACATTTTTAGATAAAATTTAGTTCTTAATTCTACATTTTTAGATTATGTCCTTAATTCTACATTTTTAGTCCTTAATCCTAATTTTTAGTCCTAACATTTTAAGATAAAATTTATTTCTTACGGTTCTCTTAAAAACGAAAACTTAAAAGAACTGATATAAACGTTGAAGATGGTTATCATGAAAACATATTTATTTCTTAAAGAATACAGTTATTTTGATTTGGAAAACGCGATAGGAAATACTTATGGAGTAACTTGTAAATGCTTATTTTTTTATAATTTGTTCAAGATATTGTTTTTAGAAACATTATATTTTCCTTTAAAAAATGCTTTCATCTATTTCATATTTGAAGTGATTTCATAAAGGAAACCGGAACATTAAATAAATTATGAATAATAGGTTGGATCGAAATATAGATTTCAAAACTTGTTACTGGTTATAAAAAGTACTAACTCGCGAAACCCCTTAATTTCTAGAACGGAGAATTAAGGTTGCGCGGCACACCATTTGGGAAACGCTGTTCCAAGATCACCCACCCCTTCGTTCTTTAATTGCTCTTAGCGGCAGAGACAAGTTTGCTCTACTTGGTCAAATATATTCTTTGACAGTAGAGTACAACTTTACTGTCTCAGTATTTATTAAAGGGACACTCTCAGAAGTACTACAACTCTAATTTTCACCACACAGTTTCTTTCAGCCTTTTAAAGATGGTATCTGGTTGGAAATTGTTCGAGATTTTACCTCAAAGATTTACTAATCCCTACTTATAACTGGTTAAACTTGGGTTTTATCTTTCCTTTATTTTTTTCTCTATTTTTTTCTACCTTTCATTTACTTTTTTATCTTTTATTTATTTATTTTTTGAATCAAGTATTGAATTCTTGCTTTCAATTACTAACAATTTATAGTGAGACGTATTAAAATTAATAAGCTATTTTTGTTACAGACAAATAACAAAAAACGCAAGGGAAAACTATTAACATTTAAATAATATGACTGAAAAGAATGAAACACAACTAAAATTATGATAGCTGACTTTTTATTGTTTAATATATTTCCGTTATCATCGCAATATTTCCTCTAAGATCGAGAGGATAAAGCGTTCGCCTCCCAATGATATGACCCTGGTACGAATCCGGGCGGTGGCTGGTAGATAAGAATTCTGCTCCCGGCTTGCACTGACCCATAGTACTGACGCAAAATATTCTAAGTGGCAGACGGATCATGGGTTAGAATCCCCTTGCCGCCGGGCTAACCGTGGGAGGTTTTTGTGGTTCTCCATGTAAAGCAAATGGTGATCAGTCCCTTCAAAATGTCCAAAACGTAGGGTAGTTAGTTCCAATGCTTGATCTAGGAGGTCCCTTGTCTTCTGTGTGGGGTTCAAAATTACAAAGCTTCGGAGTTGAGCAATGGTAGTCGTAAACTCAAAATTGGGTCGGCTGTTCAACGACAGTTATTAAATATAAAATAAAAACCGAGAAGGGTTTCGTTTTGATTCAAGCACACTGTTTTGATTTAATACTCCCTCCTAAGTAAATAACTTTAAAAAGTGTACTAAATTTAATCAAGGACGCAGCGTTTCAAGAAAGCACACATAGCTGAAAATACACGTTTAAAAAATTATGATTTTTATAACTGCGAGTTTTTGAAAAAAAAAATGGATGGAATCGTGTTTAAGAAAATGAACATAAATTTCAATTGCATACTTTTTTAAAAAATAAAACTAAAAAATAAAACTAAAAATAAAATATAACTTACTTTAATATAAGTCTTTATTTAAAACATACTTCAAAACATCCGCAGTTCTTTTTGGATATTGTCGGTGGTAGTATTAGAAACGCGCATATTCAATTTCTTTAACGCGTCTTTTGATCCATATGTCCATTTTTTCAAACGCTCATTTTAAGCAATGTCTTTTTTCCATATTTTGAGTCATATCAAAAAAGTGAAACTCACCAATGAACTATAAACTTACATAATAAAAATGCATTGAAACCTCAAAATATTATTGAATAAAACGTAACCTGCTTGAGATTTTAATAATAATGCTAAGAAAATTTTTAAAAAAAAACATGCATTCATCTGTTGACAATAACATTAATTTCTTTATAATGTGAATATAATTCTATTTAACGAACTCTTTCATCCGATTTTTTTCAACTTAATTAATTCAATTCAAGGAAGGAAAATCTTAATCTGCTTTACAAAAAATATATGGAGGAGAAAAAGAATATTTAGCATAGCAACATTATTTAAAGTATTATTTTTAAAATAAAACGTCAAATTAAAAATGAAAAAAAAAAATTCGTTCTGAAAAGTTTCAAAATTATTTTTAGTCCAGAAAAAATACAAACATTTTTTTTAAAGATTGTCGGTTAAAATAACATTGTGATAACTTAATATTTTTATCAATTAGATATAAGATAAGAAAATACTTCGATCGCAAAATTTCTTTTAATAAGACTTGAGTATTTAATTTTATTAATTAAAAACTGCAACACTTTTGACATTTTTTTAATGCTAAAAAACTCCTTCAACAAAAAAAAACGAAAAATTGAACTTTCAAAAGCTAATAAATTCATTTTTTATACAACATTAAAACATTACGTCCCTCAAGATTTAAGAATTTTTTTAATTAAATTATGAACGCAGTTTTAGGAAAGAAAAGACTTTGATTTTTATTACAGCCATGTATTCATATTCTTACTATGACTTTCGCTACCAAATTATTTAAAATATTTAAACTAATTACTCGAAATTTTAATTAAATTACTAGATTAATTAAAAATTAGCTATAAATATTTCATTGTATCAATTATTTAATTAAAATTAGCTTATTGACTGTTTTTTCCACTATTTCGGCGCACTTTAGAGTTTTACACCCTTTTCTTTACTCACACTAAGTTTTGCCCTTTAATTTAAACTTTAACTTAACAGCAATTTCTGAAGCAAGAAATATCTTCAAACTTTTCTAAACACAAAAGTAGTCTTCTCCTTCGACGAAATATTTTCTAGTCAAACTAAAGCTCTGAGGTTGTTTCTTAGAAAAGCGAATTAACGCAAGACCACCTATAAACTAAATTATTCTAAAAACAAAAACCTTGTACAAAAGCAGTATTTTTCTTTTTATTCTCCATAAGTCAACCTAATAGAGCCACTGAGAAAAAATTATTGAACTTTGCTTATTTTTTTATGTAATAAAATTTTTCTTCATTTATAACAAAGAACTAATACATTTTTGGAGAAAAGTATATGTTTAACTCTTCTACCCAAGAAATGTACAAGATGTTCCGTAATCAGTCCTTAGTTTACATCTTTAGAGCACTTAGCAAAAAGGTATACTCCTTAAGGTCTCAAATTAATATTTAAGTAATAAAAAAGAACAAAAACGTTATTGTATTCTCTGCTTCGGTCTCAAATAAGCTTGATTTGTTTTTAATAATCCCAATCAATCTATTAACATAAAGTATCTTAACTATTATTGACACTAAATTCTCGACGCTTCATAAAAAAAAGTCCTGCTGATTTTTTTTCTTCTTTTTGTAAAATGACAATCAAAATCCAAATATGACCTCCGTTTTCTAGGAATACCTTCCTCCTATATTTATCACTTTTCGATAATTTCATGTATTTATTTATTTACTTACGCATGAAGAGTTGTTTCTACTTGACATATCAGCAAGTCTGCTTGGGAAACCAAGTGAATTTAAGGCAGAAGGTGCGTTTCTTGCTTTTCAGTGGCGCCATCTGTGCCTAAGAATACGATTGCAGCCACGTGCACCACAGCCCGTTTTACAGGACGGACCCAATCATACATCCATTTATTCATCCACATATCGTAATTTTGATCTGAACCAGAGAACGATCAATCTCCAGTTCAGTACCCCCATAGGTATTGATTTGTTATTGGGCCTTAGAGGACTTTGACCACAACAGATTTAACGTGCACCAGCTACCATTTAATACACGGGGTTTCTTCCGCCGACGAGATTCGAACTCCGATTCTCACGAACACGAGTCCAATGTCCTACCAACCAGGCTATCCTGGCCTCAGAAGAGTGGTAGTAAGAAGGCAGATTTTGACTCCTTAAATTGTAATAAAAAATGCACAATAAAATTAAACAACATTTCTAATTTTTGAGCAATTTTTCAGCTTACTTTCCTAAATATTCAATTCCTCTAACCTCTTTTTAAATCTCTAAAAAATCGACAAACACCATAAATAATTAGTAATAATTTTGGTCTAACGCGGTTGAGGGTAAAATGTTAAGTGGTGCTTCTATCGTGAATCTTCCAAAATGTCTAGCAGGAGCTTGAACACTCCTCGCCCTCACCCAGTTTTGGTCAAAATTGCAACTAAATATTTTTATTTTTTGGGGGTGCTTGTGGAGGAAGGGTGGCCAGAAGTTTAAATACATAAATAATAAGTTTAAAGAAATAAAAATCAATCTTTTTATGATTTTTCATTTTATTTTACGATTAAGGAGAGGAAAGCCCTATTCAACTTTCGCTACTTGCTTAAATGTTCAATTATAAG
The DNA here is from genome assembly GCF_043381705.1 of Parasteatoda tepidariorum. Lineage (NCBI taxonomy): Eukaryota > Metazoa > Arthropoda > Arachnida > Araneae > Theridiidae > Parasteatoda > Parasteatoda tepidariorum. The sequence continues at coordinate 73,719,918 of NC_092204.1, forward strand.
AACATTCCATACTTCGAACTATTCAGAAGAAATTAAACAGTCAAAATAATCCGACGGATTCTTAACTTTCTCACCCACATTAGGCTTCAGTCAAAATCGTACGAGGGTTGCTATTTATATTTCTGGCCTTGGCAACAGTAAGTGTTGCTAGGCGACCGCTGACGATTTTAATCGAAAGTTTGATATTTTTAAACATAAATTCAGCAGACGCTTTACCATTATAGCTTCATTTGTGTTATTGACAGTAAATTGAAAAGTTCTTCTCTTTCAAAAAATGGAATTGAATCGTGAACATTTTCGTGCCATTATTTGTCATAACTTTCGACGTGGATTGTCAAGACAAGAGTGCTTCGATGAACTTAATTCTTTATTCAGCGATAAAGCGCCATCCTGCAGCATTGTAAAAAATTGGTATAACGAATTTAATCGTGGTCGATGTTTGATCCAGGACGAATCCCGTGCAAATCGTCCAAAATCCGTTGTTGTGCCAGAAA
>NC_092204.1:73720911-73744472 GCF_043381705.1 Parasteatoda tepidariorum
TAATTTCACAAAATAAGAAAACTTTAGTTAGAATTTCAAAAGTTAGAATTTCTATGAAAGCAAAATTTTGCGAATTCGCAAAATGTTCTTCTCAACGTCATAATTTTATTTACTCCGATATTTAGATTGTTTTCTTTTCATATATTTCTTTCTATATATTTTTCTCTTTCAGTGCATTTGCTCATAATTTATTCTCTTGATTGAGTGTGAATACAATTAAGACGTTTAAATAGAAGTTAGACAGAGAGAAGCTCTGAATTCAAGCAAGTATAATTTTAAACTTATTTAGAAGTAGTTGTTTATGCTTGAATCAACACGTATTCATTTTCGCTCCCAAATATTCAAATAATAAAACAAAACAACTTAATTATACAAGTATTTTTCTTTCGTTAAAAAATTGTTTTAATAATTATAATTGGTAGCATTTTCTTAAAAAACGCATGTCAGCGAAACTTCAAGAAAATGCTGTCAATTAATTCATTAAAATATGGGAATGTGATCAAAGTTATTGATTTTTATTTTGAACACTTGTTAAAAATGTTCAATGCTTGCTACAATAGGATCTCTTCCTCTCAAAAGAAATAGAGTTCGGCAGTCAGCATGATGGATACTACAGTTACAAAACGAATAAGAGTTTGCTAGAAATTTTTTTTCAATTTAAGACAATTTTACCGTGCCAAACAGATACGTTGTATTATATGAATTGGAAAATTTTCAGCTGAGTAGCTTTACAAATTTCACTACGTTATTAACTGCATTTTAAAAATTTTGAAATAATTTCATAGGTTTTTTTTTTTTTTTTTTTTTTTTTTTTTTTTTTTTGAATTTAAGATGCACTCGTTTGGACATTTACTGTATTTTGTATTTATTATTCAACATGAGTCTGAGGCGTAAGAGTTCAAAAATAAATTTGTTCGTATTTCGGAAAGTCAAGTAATTTTTAGCACATATATTATCATTTAGCTGCGCAAACTTTTGGCTGTGTTTTTTATGACACTATTTTCCATGCTTACCGAGGCACGATAATTTCAAAGTTTCATTTTTCACCCGTTTAGATTTAGTTTTTATTCAAATTAATAACAAATTTGACATTACGTGTTCAAATAACGTAATTTCTAATGTAAGCAGGGTGTTTTATTGTCCTTATAGTTTGTCTCTATAGTTGGAACTAAATTATTAACTCAGATTTCCATAGAAGTTCCTGTTTGTCATTAAAAAACTACAAGTGCATCTATACAATTCATAAGCGCAACTACATTAGTACTGCACGTGATACGGAATTTTAAGCAAATTAATACGATAAAAGAAACTTATCGGATTTGCTATTAAAGGACAGTTTTGAGGAAAAATTTACAATATCCCATTTCTTACACCAATGTTAAAAAGGCTGTATTTCTTTCAGATATTATTTTTAGAACATGTTAAAAATTTGCTACATCAATGATACGTGGTATCAAAAAAAATTTTTCTGAAGAATTTTTATTAAAAGTTTCGATCAAATTTTTATAGAGTCTTTACGCAGAAAAATAATAAAGCCAGCTCAAAAATTAAGTGAAACCGGTTAAACATTAAAAATAATAATGTGATTAATAAGAAAAACGTTTTAAAACTGTAAATTTTTGGAGTAATAAGAAAAAAATGTTTGCCCTCTTTATACAAAATATATCTTATTATTTTTAACATTTTTAAACCTTCTTGAAATACGGAAAGAAAAACTAATAAAAATAAATACTTAGGTTTATATGATTTTTTTAACAAATTTTTTTTTACATTTTAAAATTATGTTTTAGGATAGAATCCCTTATACCTATATAGAATAAGAATAGAGTAAATGATTTTCAAATGGTATTATGGTATAATGGTAATAGTAAATAAGATAGAATATTCAAATAACCATTTCAGAATGGAGATTTAGGAAGAAAAATTTTAATCAAAGGCTTTCAAAATTCTGAGGGGTAATAAGAAGTAGCGTGTTAAAACAGTTTGTGACAATATTTGTGAATCATAAATAAAACCATTCAAGAAATATTAGATAAGATTTATCGCCACAATTTCATCATTATATAATATGCAAAAGAAAGTTAAAGTTAAGACCATTATAAAATACACGCATTTTTTTTTCAAGTACGACTTTTTTCAAATGGACTAAAAAGGGAGAAAATAATTTTATTTTTGTCTTGCCTGAAACGTGATGCACAACTCTTATCACTTCCGGAAAAAATAAAACAGTGGTGATAGTATAAATTCATAGCGAAAGTGATACATCACGTTTGGTCACGTTTTTCTTTTTAAGTGTGACGAAAATAAAGTTGTTTTCGCCTTTTTAGACCTTTTGATAAATAGGATTTTTTAAAAACTATTTTCGTTTTCCTATTTCATTCATTCAAGTTTTTTCTTAATTTAATTTATTTATGTTGGAAAGTAGTTGAAATTTCGTTTGGTGATAAATCTGTTTGCAACGAAATATATAATATTTTATCCATTCCCAATGTCCTTAGATGAATAATTCTGTAACCCAGAACAATCATATTAGGAATAAGAAAAGATGAAAAAAATGGAAATTCGCTTTAACAATTTAAACTTGTAATACTTTTTTATGTAGTTCCTATTAAACGTAAGAAAAAGATAAATAGAATGAAACAAATTGAAAAATATCAGTTGCTTACAGGGATAAAATTTTATTTAAGTTCAATTTCCTATAAATACACAGCAAGAAATTTTGAAGCGAGTTGAACCATACATATGGTTCAAATTTGCTGCAACCTTTAATATAGTTAAGTAGCGAAACATTGAAGAAATTCTGAACCGTGATTTCAATTTACGATTGATCCAACTTAAATGGAAATATGGTTTATTTTAACATTTTTAATTTAGGTGAGTTCAAAATTAATAGCAATTCTGGTTTAAAATTAAATATACCAACAATAATTCAATATACATCAAATAATCCAATATACCATATAGATATACCAACCTATTTCACAAAAAATTATTCAAATTGCTTGATCGTTGATCGAAAATCGCTGAATGCATGTATTCGGAAAAGAATGTACTCCACTTGAAAAATGTAGTATTTGAATTTTTTATTCACTTATTCATTTGTTTACTTACTTATTTATCTTAGTTTAGTTTTTGTGATGATTAATCTAACGAATACTTATTATATTTATTAAGAAAGATCTGATTAATCAATGTATATTGTATTTAATTTTCTTTTTATATTTTCAATGTGTTTGTAAATGAAAAATACAGTTAAAAAGAAAACCGCATTAAATAAATAACATCATATTTTGAGTAACTTAATAATATTTCTCCACTTATCAGGACTAAAAACAATTCTCAATTAAAAGTAAAAAGCACTTATTGCAAGGCAATAGGTTTATTATCAGTCTACTGTTATTTATCAGACTGTCCACTTATTAAAACTAAAACAATTCTCAATTCAAAGTAAAATACACCTATTGCATTGAAATTAATGTATTTTATTTTTAATTGAGAATTGCTTTTAATTTTGATAAGTGGAGCATTTTAATAATTTAATTGATTGACCAAATTTATTTTGTAACGTATAAAAGGATGCATTCCACTTGAAAAATGCTGTGTTTAAATTTTTTCATTTTGTATTCTTAATATTTTTTAAAAGATCATAAATCTAACACATAGTAGGGAAGAGAATAAAACTGGCACTCGCAATAGTTGAGTACTGCTCTCATTTATCAGAAATCAGACTTCTGCCACCATTTAACAGAAATCTGACTACTGCTGCCCTTTCTCAGAGGCCTGTCTGTTGCTGTCAGAAATCAGAATATTCCAGCCCTTTATCTGACATCAGAATACTGCCGTTATTGATCAGAAATCTGACAACCACTGTCATTTATCAGAAATTAGACTACTGTTATTGCCATTTATCAGAAATCAGACTACAGCTGCTATTTATCAGAAATCAGACTACTGCTGCCATTTATCAGAAATCTGACTACTGCTGTCAGAAATCAGCATATATATGTTTATCCTTTTCAGAAATCAGACTACTATTGTCACTTATCAGGAATTAGATTACTGTGGCCATTTATCAGAAATCAATCTATTGCTGCCATTTTGAGAAAAAAGACTACGACCATTTATCAGAAACCATGTGTAACTAGTTGCACACGCTATCCATGTTATCTTGAGATGAATGGATCACAATATAGTCTGTGTTGACGCAATTGATTTAAAAAATTATGATTTTTGCTCTGATAACCAGATGGATATGTTTCACAATATTTGAGGCGTATATGAAGCCTATAGTATTAAGAAGGACATGGTCAAAGTTTTATAGAAATTTCTGTTCTTAAATTTGATCAACTAATTTTGTGTACGATAAATACCAAACATATTCTTTATGTTATTCAGTTTTCAATCTCCCATCAGTTTATACAGTGTTGGAAGGTCTAAATATTGATTGGTTGCTATAAATATAAATTTCAGTAAGAAAACAAACGTGTTTTTTCCGTTCGATCTCTATGTATCATAATTTATCCGACCAGATTGGAAACATCCGAGTATTAGCATGCCTTGTAACTTCCAAAAATAATTAATTGCTCTAAAAAATAGTTCTACTATATTAAATAATTTTTATTTTCTTAGGTCAATGAGTAATTCATCTTTCAAATAAAAATTTAAGCAACTATATTCACATAGCTGCTTAGGAAATAAAATCCATAAGGACCCGATTTTGTGGAATTTTCCTTTACACATTCTTGAATGATTCAATCTTTTTAAGGTAACAGAGTCGTTTTGTTTATTAAGAAAAAATCAGCATAATCTATGCCTATTCCTTCAAAAAAAATTTAATATTTTGAACGTGTTTCGAAAAATGAAATTAAGGGAAATCTGTATAAAGTAAATAACCTCACATTTTCATTTACTTAATTATACTGCTTCATTTAAAAACAATTCTGATTTAAAAACATGGAACTCTCACTTTTTTGAAAAAAAATGGTTTAAGTTGTTTTAATTACCAATCTGCCATATTTATACGGGAAAAAATATATTAAATGCTAAAAAGAAGATAAAAAAATTTGTTCCAGTTTCTCCAAATCTTAAGCAGTTACTTTTCTTTTACTCACCATAACCCTAATTTAAATATCAAATAATAAAACCCCGATTTCAAAACTTCTGTTGGAAGAAATTTAAAATCGATACTTCTTAAAAAAGAGTTTTCACGCACTCAAGATAAAAACACATTTGATTTTGATAACATTCACTAGATTTTGTTGCTATAGCAACAGTGTCGTAAGCATCTTACTGTTTACAAGTCTTCCAGGAAAATTTAAACGTCACAAGTATTGTCGGGAATAATTCCGGAAAATTTATTTGTCTGCTATTGAAGAAGAAATTTCGCCGAACTAAATCGCTGTATATTCTTTATAGAGTTTCACTTTTCTTGGAAAGTCGGATTTGGGGATTAATTTGTCACGAAAGAAGTATTCAAATGTAGATGGAAATTAAATCTTTTGTTTTTAATCTCAATAAATGAATTAGAAACAAATTAGTAGCAAAATAATTTACCCTTCTTAAATATATCATTCAACTGAAAAATACTTTAGATTCTTATACGAATTTAATATAATCAAATTTCCGATTCCTGACTTTAACAACGTAGTAGTGGAAATTAACTTACAAAATACTACTCAGGTTAGAACCGCAATTGCTCAGTGGTTAAAGTCACTGAGTTGTTATAGGGAAAGACAGGGGTTCGGTCCACAGTGGCGGGTTGAAGCTCACCCAGCTTCGGATTTATGAATACCAGCTTGTCTGGAAAGTAAAGGAATCCTCTGCCTAATACTGATTTATTCCGTTGATCTTGAAGTTGTGGGGCCTTAACCTCTAGAAACCCCTGGCTCATGACGGGCTGTTGCGGGAATACTTTACTTTACACGGGTCGTTCTGAAACCTCCCTAAAGATATTTGCTAGAAAACATAGGCTTTTGGTTTGAATTTACGCAATCTTTTATTTATTCAACAGCATATAATGTGTAATGAGGGAGTGACTTTATTGTCACTTACGCACTCTTTTAGTCTTCTTTCGGAATTTTTAATGAATATTTTATGTAAATGTGGTGGTATTTTGTTGATACGGTTTTCACTTTTATCCTTTACAGAGAAGGGCTTTTTTTCCTTTTTATCTTTTTTTCCCTCAAAATATTAATTTTTTTCGAAAGTTATTACAATTTTGTGTAATTTCGAAAGTTATTAGAATTTTTAATAACTATTTAAGAAAATTTACCTCTCTCGAGATTTTTATTTTATAAGCCCGTGCTTGACTTAATGTCAAAAGCAACAAAAATGAACTAATTAAAAAGAGTGAAAGATTAAATGTGGCTGTATATAAATCGAAACATTTATATCAAAACTTTTAAAAACATAAAAAACTCAAAGGAGTAAAATACGTATATATTATGTCGTAGTTATGCATGTTATCAAATTAAATTACTTCTCATTTACTGCTTTTATTGTGATGCACATTATGTATTGCTAAATTTAAGTACGTATGTGTATTTAAGTACACTTAAACCTTTTTTTTTTTCAAATCCAAGTAATCGTTCATTTTGTTACAACTAACGTCTTGACAAAAACGCTCTTACAAAAACTTATAACAATTATGTATGAAAAAAGAAACAATGATGAATAAGAAGCAACCATGAGGCTCGGTGAGGGAAGCAAGCAGGGGTCGGAGTCTCAAAGTCTTATAACAAAGATAGCAGAACAACTTGTGTTTGTTATATCATTTGAAACCATATGAAACATTCTGCTATCTTATTGTGAAGCGTTTCATCCATATTAATTAGAAGTTTCAATTTGGATAGGAAAAAATATGAGACCATTCAATTTTGCGCTCAATATTATATTAAAATATTTGCTTTCAAATTGAGCATGATATTTAAAAACTATATTGAAGACGTAAATATTGTAACATTTTAGCTTTAAGAAAAAGATTTATTTCTTATAAAAACAATATCAAGATCAAACAATATCCGACAGTTGAAAGAATTTATATGTATGATTATACATATAAATGTATAATATGTATGTTATATATATACATCAATGTATACTCGTTCAATATTTTTAACACCCATATAAACGGACAAAATTACAATTTTAAAGTTTAAATTTTAAGTTTTTACGTTGAAACATAATTAAAAAATATTTTTTTAATTATATTTTAAAAGTACTGCTTTTGTATGCATTTTTGGTATCCTTGACAAAAAAGAAGCCAAAAAAGTATGCACATTTGGGGTTGATGATTAATACTAAAGCAGCGAAAAAACAAAAACGGTATCGATGGCAGGACAGTATAAAGTCAAGACTGAAAATAGTAAAACCTGTTTGAGAGCCTGATGAAACTTGGACATGTTTTTAATAACCGTTTACTGACTCTTCTAATTTTCTTCCAACAATCAATCAGGTTTTGATGTTTTCGGTCACGTCTCACTCAGTAGTGACTCAAAGGATAGAGCAAGTTTGCTATCTAATTTTTTTTCCTTTGCTTAACTATTGTTCATACGTGCCCAAAGGGTATGATATTTGAATTCTAAAACTATATCTATTAAATTTTCAAAATAACCCTGTATTAATACATAACGTATAAATTTACAATTTCGAAGCTACTCACAAAAGCCTCTATAAACTGTGTATTCATATTTTACATTTTTCTATTGAAAACACATTGATTTATTAAATTTCTTTTAAGCGACTCGTTATGAAATAGCATGAAAAATAGATTGAAAAGCATGATTTAATTTTTGTTAATTTTTTTTTTATTCTATATGTATCGAAACTGAACAACAACAAGTTAGCACATCTAAATTCTTGAAAATTTCAAATAATGTCGTCATTACAGCCTCTAATATTTTTTCCCACTGAACTCATTATATAACCGGTTGCATCAACACATTTTTAGAAATTAAAAAAAAAATTCTAGATTTAATACGAGGCATTTATTTATTACGGCATAATCCATTCTATTTTATTTCGTAAAAAATCTATATAATTACTTATTTTTAAAGGAGATGAAACAATTCATCAAGAAATCAAACAACAGAATAATTAGTTTATAGAAACGGCAATTTAGTCGAACCATTAGTTATCCACTAAAAGTAATCATTAAGCGAGGAAAACGGAGTAAATTAAATTGACCTTTTAAACAATTGTGTACCAAGTTTTTATTATTTTGGGGTAAGTGAAAAAAAAAGAAGAAAAGGGTGTATAAGAATTAATTTACCACAGGTTCAATAGCTTTAACAGAAGAATTAAAACTATTGAGCGTGGTCATACCAAATAGAAATCTATGTATTAGACAAGTATTTATTTTTTTTATATAGTCCCTGACCAAATTATTAGACGCACTAATAGATTTTATGTAAAATCTTAATTATCAGGTGATGCTATACTGCTTTATTATTTTTAAGCAACTGAAACCGATTTGCACTTGTTCCGATTGTACTTGTTCCGATTTGCACTTGTTCCGAAACCGATTTGTTCGTGTATCAATTGGTTAAATTAGACGATATATAATAAAAAATTCGACGATTAGATAAATTAGACGATATATTATATAAATATAGAATATTTATTATATCAGGTATTATATTAATATATTATAATAATTAGACCAAATTATTAGACGCACGTAGTTTTTTTTTAATTGCATGTTTTGCACGAGTTTATATGCAATACTTTTATATTTAAACATACATGCAATGGGTTTTAATTCAGAATATTTTTATATGCTTCCTATTTTTATTTATTTTTACCGTATTGCATTACAATGTTAACCAATTGATACACGAACGTAAACAAGTGCAAACAGGGGAAATAAGTGCAAACAGGGTGCAAACAAGTGCAAACAGGGGGAAATAAATTTTCAACGATTCTTGTCCGAAAAAAATAGAAAACAAATTGTTTTTAAATTATGCTAATGGTAAATATATTATAATATTAGCGAGTTTGAAATTCATTAAACCCAAAGCTTGTAAGTGCATTCGGAATTACAGATTTCAAGATATATCATAATTATAACCGCCGTTAAACAGCCGACCCGATTTTGGGTTTAGGACTACTAATGTTCAACTCCGTAGCCTTATAATTTCGAACCTAATCCAGAAGACAAGGGAACTTCTGGATCAAGTATGGGGAGAAATTTGCCTTCGTGGAGGACTCTTAGATGGAACTAACACACATTTGCGTTACATGGTGAGCAAAAGCTGAAAAACCTCCCAGGGTTAGCCTGATAGCAATTGGATTTTCAAGATATAGAAACACAAAGCAGAAAAATTTAAATAAGTTATATTTTTAATCCATTATGATTAAAATAATTCGATTAAATCACTCTCACGCTTCTCACTAATTATCGAAAAATGATAGCTAAATTTATTGTTTTCGGAATACCGGCGTGTTTTTTTTTTCCCCCTTCTATCTTATCCCCAGTGTTTCACTATTGTTATTTTTTTAATAAAAATATAACAAAAATAGCTGAAATGACAAAATAATTTAAATAAAATTAGTATAATATTTAAAAATTAACTTTTAAATGACTTTTTTTTTAAAATTTGATAACTGAGAAACTATTCAACCGATTGCACTCAAATGTTGTATTTTGCTAATAAAAATTCTGTTCTTTAAAAATCGTTGAAAAAATTCGCATATCTTAATGTTTAAATTTTCTTAACTATTATTTTTCATATTTAAATAAATGAAATATGAAAAAATTATAAATAATTATCAAAAATTATTTTCAGCACAAAATTATCTTTGGATAAACAAATTTCATATTATGTAAAAAAAAATTTCTATTTGCTTAAACCATTCTCGAGATATTGGGAATATGCAAAAAGTAAAATTAACATTTTGGGGTCGAAACTTTCGACCTCTCTCCTAACCAAACTGTTGGAATAATGTTTTCTTAAATGCCTCAATCCCCTATATTTTCAGGGACGAAAAGAAGATAAGTTTATTCTGAGAAAATAGGTGCTTGTGTCTGATTTCATAGTATAAAAAAATCGTCTGTGCCAATCAATTAGAACATTTGAGATCCTAATCTCGGACCATTAAGATTGAGTCCTGGTTCTTGAAAATTACATCTATCATTACATCAAAAGTAATTCAGGGTGCTCCGTTTTTTATTTTGCGCACTGTACATTAATACCTTTCTAAGCGAAATATATCAAACAATGTATTTAAATTAAAAATTCCTTTACAGGCAAATACCGCTAAAATTTTTATTAATTTTATGTTGATGACAGTTTAAGATTTCAGGATTTTCATTGTTAAATTAGGAATACATAATGATTTTTTTCTGTTTAATAAGAATGTAACCAGCGTCAATGAGAAACGGCTTAAGACTATTATCTTTATATGCGACATGGAGAAATCTCTAACACAGAATAAGTTTATTTTTTCATGGTAAATATATGTTTTAAAGTTTTAAATGGTGTTTCTTACTACAGTTAAATTTAATATTATACTACTAGTTGATACTTATCGATAAAAGCTAAGAAGCATTTTATTAAAATACTTTTTTCATTGTGATATAAATGTAGCAGTTCTAGCTTTCCCAAGTTTAAATGTTCTCTATGTTCAAAAAATTTAAAGGTGACGTCGACGCCGGAGCTAGTTTGGATGTTCAACTTAATGTTACATTTTGTTTTGCTAGGACTCAGAAACTTGAAATTATGAATGCGTGTAGAAAAATGAACAAGGAGGGTAATTAAATAAAAAAACAATGTTCATTAATTAATTCGAGAATTATTAACTGTTAAACTTATAATAAAAAATGTAAGAGTAATAAAAATATAAAAAATACCGAGCCGCAATGGCTCAGGGGATAGAGCGTTCGCCTTCCAATGAGGTAAACCGGGTACGAATCCCAGTCGATACGAATGCCGCATCCGGCTTGCACCGACCACAGTGCTGACGTGAAATATCCTCAGTGGTAGACGGATCATGGGTTAGAGTCCTTTTGCAGTTTGGCTAACCGTGGGAGGTTCTCGTGGTCTTCCTCTCTATGTAACGCAAATGCGGGTTAGCTCCATCAAGCAGTCCTCCACGAAGGGAAATTTCTCTCATTACTTGATCCAGGAGGTCTCTTGTCTTCTAGATTGGGTTCAAATTTACAAGGCTACGGAGTTGAAAATTGGTAGTCATAAGCCCTTAAAATTGGGTCGACTGTTCAACGACGGTCATAAAATAAAATAAAAAATACCATGCCTGACGGTCTGCAGCTTACAGAAATCAACGAAAAGTACCAGAAAATAAATCAAAAATAAAATCACTTTGATACAAAATGTTTTTTTTTTAGTTTAAGTAGAAAAATGTGTGTTTTTTTCTAAATTTGAAAATAATCACTAGTCCTATTTTCATATTTAAAAAACTCAAAATGAATTTGCCCAAACCTAAATGCTTAGACAAAGAATACTTTTCTTACACCTATAAAAAAATGGATAAATCTCATTTAGAAAACAAAAGCGCCCTTTTATAAATATTTGAAAATATTTAATTTATTAACAGCTTTTTTTCAAGAGTGCAATAGTTAAATGTCAGTAATTACTATTCTCTTTAACTAAAGTCAAAATTATAAAACATTTATAAATCTGACAGTCACGCCAAAACCGACAGAACGTAACTTCGTAAATCATCCTTTTTTCCAATTCCATTAACTGTAAAATGCCTAAGGCAAAATCCTACTCATTCATACAACAACAATTAATGAATTCCAATTAAATAATCTCTTCTAATGTCAAAATACTAAAACGTTGATTAAAACTGAAACAAAACTTTGAATAAATAAAAACTGGGAATGATATTTTTCATAAGTACAAATGCATTTTAAAACGACTATTTTATCACAATAAAACTTTCTCTCGAAATTAATCAAATATTTAATAAATCTGCTTAGAAAAATATGAAAGGAAAGTCGCGTTTAGATGGAGCGTGCTTTGAATTAAAGTTTCGTATTTTATTAGATTTGATAAGTGGAGACCACGAAAGATTAAAATTAACTATGTAAAATATCATTGATTATAAACTTTCTGTTTTTTAGGTTACCATGAACAGCTTTTCAAACGAATTATTGTAAAAAAATACAAAAAATTCGCGAAATGTCATCCCCGTGTGCTTGCAATATGTATGCTTTGAACTTGAATGTTTTGAATTCAACAAACTCTTTTTAAAAGTTTTCAATAAATATTGAAAACTTTTGAAAAGAGTTTGTTAAGTTCATATAGTATAGTGAGATAATTGCATATAGTGACATTTTCACATGCTTACATTATGAATAAATTTGTAAGGTGTGAGCTAAAAGATGTTTAAAGAACTAGGTAAAAAAGATCTCTTGCACAAACCTTAGTTTTTTAACCTAGTGAGGTATTTTTTTTAATTTATTTATTTTTTTGTTGGTAGAGAAATTTTTTAAATTCAGAGTTCTATTGAAAGTTTAAAAAATTAATTTTGTGCCATAAACTGGAGAAAAAAAATTGTAGATTATACGAAAAACTGAAAAAATTGGAAAATCATCGAAACATTTAACAATAATAAAATGAAACAATTTTCACTCGGGAAGAATTCTTTTTTTCTGTTGCATCAGATTTTTCAACAGGCTCTCGCACCACTGATTTCAGATCTGCTATTAGTTTATCTCTCTAAGCGACAGTTTCTTTTTAAATGACATGTTTATTCTATTTTTTACGGAAATGCTCAAGTTTAAAAATATAGAGCAAATATACCGTTATATATAGCAGGTGATACCAACTTCTAAGGGAGTTAGGACACATCATCAGGATTCAAATAGCATAGAAATTCACGACCGGAATTGTCGTCATAAGCCGCTAAAGGTGCTTCTTTATTATGAACTGTTTCTTAGGGTAATTCTGAACAGGTCATAATAGGGAAGAGCCCCGAGAAACTTATGACTACCTTTCCGGCCATGAGGCCTTATGCAATTTTAACCTTGAAGATGTGTCCTAGCCTCTTAGAAGTTTATATCAATATTTAAGCGGACGCCTGCTATATATAACGTTCTTGAACTTGTATACTTTGACAAAAAATAGTCTAAAAATGTCATTTAAAAAAATCTGTAGCCTTAGGAGCAAAACTGGTTTCAGGTTTGAAACCTTCACACCCAAATTACGCCAGATCAAGTATTTAAAAATATGCAACAAGACATTTGTCTCCCAGTATAATTAATTATATTTTTAAAGAGCTTTTTCAAATTCTGAAAGAAATTAAGCTTTTTAAATATTTTTGGGCTTTTAATAAATTGTTTTGAAGTTCAAAATAAATTCCGGTGCTTCCGAGAACAAATATTGCTTTAAAATGCATACTTAAAAGTTTTTCTTTAATTTGTCGGTAATGTGTATTTGCTTTTTTTAAAACGTTTTGCAATTGTCATTTGCAGAAGTCATTTGTTTGGTTAAAGAGTGCAAATAATTTCTATTGTTATTTACATTTGACGAACTCTAGTGCTGTTGTGATACAACTCTTTAAATGTTGGGGGAGAAATCAGAAGCTGAAAAAATAAATCTGAGACGAACACAATCTAGAAAGTTAATGACTTGACGTGCATTTTCATCTTACTTTTCATTTATATTTGGAAAAAAAAAGTTAAGGTGAAGTAATCAAAAATCATGAAAAGGTTAATAACTTTTCGAATAATCTTCATTTAAAGTAATTTATTAAAAAGCCTGAGATATCAATAATTTCCAAAATTTACTTCAGAATTAAAAGGGGGGCGGGAATTGGAATTTTCATTTATTTAAGTTCTTTAAAAAAGGAGATATTTTGTTGAGTCAGTAACTTTATATTTGGAGAAAAAAACGTTTTCTCCTTGATATAAGTTTCACGGTTGCGAATTTTCTTTTAAGCATTGTTTGATACGCTTATATTTAAATAAAAAAAAAATATTTCAGAAGTAATCGAAAACTGATTAAAAGTAATATGATACGCTTTAAAATTCCTTAACGAACATATGACAAAAGAAAAGTATTTCTGTTTCATACAAATCTTAAAACATATATCATATCGTTATAAAACATACTGCAATATCTGCTTGCTATTAAAAATGTTACAATACCGCAATTTTAAGAACGTAACGTTTTATTTAAAGCACGACATTATGAAAAATTAACATGTGTACCATACATTGAATAATTTTAGGATTATTATTTTTAAATATTTTTTTCATACAATTAAATGCTATCGGTATTGGGATATATTGAAGGGTGACAAGAAATAACTTGAACAAAATTGAAACCAAATATATCGCAATATATATCAAACTCATTTTGGTCAATGTTTTACTTCCCAATTCAAAAAAAAAAAAAAAAAAAAAAAAAAAAAAAANAAAAAAAAAAAAAAAAAAAAAATTGAAACCAAAAGGGACCCTTTTAATACGAATCTGCTTCGGCATGTAGAAGTAAAATCCTTCAAGAAAATTGCTGGGTGACATTGTTATAGCACAAGAATGACCACTTTATTCACCAGACTTGAATAAAATCAACATTTCAAATTGGTACACTGTGAAACATATCCGTTTTTTTCTGGGCTTTCTCCGTATATTTGATGGTTTAAAGCTGTTTTGTGTTGAGAAAGTGGTTTTTATTGCTTTTAATCATAATCATAAACGGATTAAAACCGACAGTTTAAATTCTAGTTTTTGCCATGCAGTTTTGCTTACTGTAGGATAACTTTAACTCTTCTGAAACCATTTTAAGTTTATTTTTTATACTTGCTCTTTTTTCAAAAAACAATTATTTCATTGTAAAGACAGTTTCAGACAGTTCTTTATAATGCCCCAAAATAATGCCCTTAACACTAAGGGCGATGTTGCTCCGGGGACAGAGTACTAGCCTACCAATAAGGTAACCCAGGTTCGAATCGCAGTGATAACTGCGATTCGAACCTGGTAGATACAAATTCTGCTGATATTAAATATGCATATCTGGTGTGAGTATAGATTTCTCTCGTAATTTTCACAGAGAAAAATTTTTTCTAAATGGGAAAGCTCGGTTGTGACTACAGATTTATTTTGTAACCCCAGGCTTAATTTGGTATGGTAAAAAAACCAGTCTGATTACGTATTTTGTTAAGATATTTTTAAAATGTTTTGTATTATTGTAATATTGTAAAATATTTTGTATTGTTAAAAACCGTTGTGACTATGGATTTGTTTTGTTACTTTTACAGAAGTAATTTGCTCTTAAGTGGTAAAAGACCACTGAGGCTACAGATTTACTTCGTACGTTTTACGGTTTCGCACAACCAACCCAGTTGCCGGTTTAAAACTGTAAATATTTCAAAATTCTTTTATAATTTTTGCGTATTTTGGAGCCTTCTGTAAATGGTGTTGAAATTGCTTTTGTGTTAAAATAATAGTGTTGCCTGACTATTTTATTTTCTAAAAAAATTCTTTGTATTCGCAATAAACACTGCGAATTTAAAAATTTAAATGCACATGTTATCTATGACCAAGTTTGAAGCTGGACAATAAACACTTATGCATGAATCAATTATTTAAATTTGTGCTGCTGCACTGGAGTTTCTGAAAGCTTTTTTCTTCAGAAAATGCTAATAGGCACTGCGTGAGAAATTACAAATATATTCCAGACGGATTCTAGACAGAAATGATGACTAAAGTTGATAGGTTTCTTCCTTAGCCAAGAGATAGTAAATAATTACTAATCAATTGTGCAGTTTAATTTTTCTCCTGCGTAATATGTTTGAAATGCTTATAATCGAGAAGCGCAGCAGACAATGTAAAATAACTTAAAAATTCTTAAACAAATATTTTAATGTTGAAAAACTAAATTTAAGGATCGGAAATAATGAGGTGTGTATCATTAATTCCAGAAAAATATTGTTCCCCATTTTTTCAAATTGCAAACTTATTTAAACTTAAAAATATATTGACTCACACGTTCATATAATGATAACTAATACAAATAATTATTCACCTCGATAACGCAATGGTTAAAGCATGAAACTGTCATTGTAAAGAGCCCAGGCTCTATCCATGGCTTAAAGCATTATCAGTTTCAAAACGATGAGCATTTTTCCGTTCTTGTTTCGGAAGCAAAAGCAGCCAGTGCGCTATTGACCACACTGCCACCAACATGCCATTATCTCGAAATTGTAAGAAATACCATTCATGGCACCCCTGCCAAACAAACTGGCTGTTGCTTCGGGATATACCAATTTAAAAATTAAGCAATAAAGCATCACAAAGTAAATCTCTCTCTCTCTCACACACACTCTCACCCTCTCTCTCACACACCCTCTTTATTCGTAGAGATGGCAATAACGTAGAGAAATTAATCAGGATGTGTGATTGCTTGATATTTGCAGAAACAAACTTTCACAAAATGCGACAGTAAAACTGTGATATAAAATGATTTAGTTATTTAGTTAAACTAACATAATTTCTGTAAATAATTGTGTTACAGACACTATTATTAAGCTTGTAAATAAAATATGATAATTTGAATGCATATATAAATATTTTAAGAAACACTGGTGTAGCATAATGTTGTTCAACACGTGCCTGTATATCGAACGAAAGTAAAATCGACTGCTTTTTTGTTGAAATTTGAATTTTGCTTACCTTTTTTTACGAATTCCTGATTACGATTCTAGATATGCATTAGCTGAGTGTTCAATAACATTAAAAATAATTTAGAAAATTATACATTTTAGAATAGTTTTTCTCAGGTTAGTAAATGAATGCAATTAGATTTAATACCGAAAAGAATATCGGTATAATAGAGACCTGCTGGGGAACACAAATGGTACACACAACACAAATGATCACTATTTGACCAGGAACGAAACAGTGAGCCTTGCCTTTTGTAAACGTAAAATAATAAACGTTAAAATAGTAAAATACAAATTCAAAAATGAAAAAAAAACTTAAACGTTAGACTGGTTGAAAGGAAATGACTATAATTCAAATAAAATGACAATAAATGAATCGAAGTCTGAATTAATGAGATCCTATTTGTTTACCCTTTCCTTCACTTGAAAAATCTGTATTTATGTACGATTTTGCACATGTTAGTTGGTTTTCCAACTTGGTATCAGTTAAACACGGGAAAAACCAACACCTCCTAAAAGAGAGAAGGCTTTAGCACGGATCAATTTACTAGTCCGACTTAACGAACATAAACTGTGCAGTGGAGGAAAATAAGAAAGATGTTATTACGTTTGAACAACTAAGGTATCAAATTTCTTGTTCATGGTAACCCGTGCTGAGGCCTTCTCTCTTCGAAGAAGTATTGGATAAACTCATAGTAAATTTCACCCTCGAAACAAATGTATCTTAAATATATGTGGTCCACTTAAAATTCATTGCACCAAATATCTTAATTTATCCAAATTGTTATTGGATTTAATATGTATTATATCTTAACGATTATTAGAATATCTCACAGACTGAAAAATCAGCAACATTAAAAACAGTTTATTGTTTTACATGTTTGAAAAAATTAATTTCATTGTATTCCACTCCATTCACTCTTATTGAAGATATATCACTCTTCCCGTCACCATGAAATCGGTATAAAATATTAAATACTTCATGAAAACATCATATTTTGCGAATTATGAAAAACGTTTATTAAATAATGAAAAGTTTTATTATTTCAATAGCATATTTCGAGAAACTCTTAGATTTTCTTTTTGGAAACTATTTAACACAGAAAAATGTTGACCATTATTACTTCTAAGTTAGCATTCAAACGATTATAATGTTTTATTGATTTAAAAAAATTATAGTTATTTTAAAAAAATTTTTAAGTTTTTATTTTTGAATGTACGCAACTAAAAACAAAATTTTCAATAGAAACATAAAAGGGCCGCATAGTTAAACATGAAGGGCAACATGCAGGGGCGCAGGCCTGATATAAAACATCAAAAGAGTGCCTTGAGACGAAAATGCTTTCTTCGTCAAAATAAACATCAGTTACGTTTTCAGAACTTCCTTAAGTCAAGCACGGGAGTGACTGTGATCAAGCTGACATAATAGAATCCAATCGATTCTTTTCTCAAGAATAGATTGTAAAGAGGGCAGGTCGAGCGAGCACTCACCTGCAAGAACATTTTCCCTTTTCTTTTTAGAAAAATTATATTATCGGCACTTTCATTATTCGATCATTTTCACAAAGTATAGTGTGTGTTCTATTTCACGAAAAGGTGGGCGCCTTTTGTGAAAAGTTGAAAAATTGATTTGAACTGTGAGCGACAAATTGGTTGAGAGATCCCAAGCGACTATCGATGGGTTCGATGCATTCTGTCAGACTTTAGTTACTTTTTATAATAATAAGTGGATGGCTTTGGAATAGTTAGTTAATGCAGTTTGGAAAGCTAGTTCGCCACATGGCGTGGCCACTTAAAAAGACAACCGACCACACTTTTCCTCATCCTTTTTTCTTTTGGAAGATTATTTAATGATGAAAGTACATCAATGCAGAAAGACTTCTGGAAAACAGAATGTTCATTAAAATGTTCATTGTCTCCATTCAAAATTTTGATCCTTCAGAATTCATCAATTTATTGTGGGGAGACGCCGAGCAGCCTGTTTAGGGGTCAGGTAACTGGCCCTGCATTAGAAAGGTTCTGGGTTTGAATCCCGGGCAAGGCATGGATGTTCTTTCATTCTCTGTACTATCTGTCCTTAGACCGGGATAGCCTGGTCGGTAGGGCGCTGGGACCATGTCCGAGAGTTCGTGGGTTCGAACCCCGCCGGCCGAAGACTCCCCGTGTAGTAAAGTGACTGATGCACGTTAAATCTGTCGAGTCTCAAAAGTCCTCCATGTTCCCATAACAAATCAATACCTCTGGGAATACTGGATTGGAGATCGCTCGCTCTCTGATTCAGGTCAAAATTACGATCTGTGGATGAATGAATGGATGTATGAATGGGTCCACCCTATAAACGGGTGTGACGTATAGTGTGGCAGAAGTCGAATTCTCGGCCATAAATGGCGCCACTGGAAAAACAAGGACAATCGCACCCCCTCTGCCTAAACAAGCATACGTCAACAACAACAACTATCTGTCCTTACTGTGGGGGCAACGTTGGCCCACCTAATATGGTACCCCTGAAAGTGAAGCCAATTAATCTGCCCTTCTGATGCCTGCATGACTTAGGTCATTCTCCAGGTGGGCATTGGAGAAAAAAAATTGTGGTGAGATTCTTGTGGAAAGAGAGTTCTTTAACAATTCACATATTTCAAAGTTGTAATGTATATATTAAATGTATTTTGCCTCCCCAAATGTTTTGAGTTAAAGTTCTTTAAAGTCAGTATGTTTAATTAAATTTTACAGCATATTTATATCATTTCTTATAGTTTAATTGACTTTTTATAGCTATGGATTCTTTCTTATATGATTTTTATTTTTAAGAAAATATAATTTTATCCGAGCAAAAAATTTAATGAAAAGGACCTGTCGATATCAGTCACCAACTTATTAGGTTTAAAGAAGAAGTGGCTACTAATTTATAAGGGTTTACTGGTCACAGGCTACTAACTCAAAATTTAAATTTTAGAGTCTATTACATTACCTACCACTAAGCCACTAAGATGGACCACAATTTAGACACTTTAAACTATAATAGCGTGCAAATTTGGTGAAATCTTAAAATATAAGTAATTAAATTGAACCGTGTTTCCGCCTAAGTCCATAGTTTCGGATTAATTTACGGAAGGATTAATTTACGCGATAATGTAGTTCAACATGGCACCTTATTAAAGCTGTTAAATTGAACGGTATTATGTTTTAACAAGTCTAAAATGTCTTACAATAATACTAAATATTCTAGTTAAAATATAGTGATAAGTTCTTATATCAATGTAATTTGTAAATCAGAGAAATCTCATAGAAAAAAAAAAGCAGAATTATAAACTGATCTGCATTGACTTAAAATCTAATATCCAAATATAATGTAATATCTAAAAGTGATTGTAGAATTCCTAGTTAAAATCATATTGCCGTTAGTTCTGTGCAGGGCCTGATTATAGCCTAGGCCCAATGGGCATGGGCCTAGGGCCCACAATTTCTGAGGGGCCTCAAAAATTAATAAAACCGCTAATTAAAGGTGGGCTAGCTATGTCTTGATTTAAGTACTAAATAAAAAATAATTCAGCTAATCAGTATGTAGCAAAAATCACTGATTTCAATTGTTTGTGGTCACCAAACTGTTTTTTATTCTGACATAACATTGTATTGTTGTTTTATATTTTGCTTTAATTTATAGATACGTAAACTTTTTCTTAGAAAAATAATCTTCAATTGTCTGCTTTTAAAATTTCTTAGAATGTTTCTCTTAAATCATGCAGTTTAATGGATTCTTTTTCATTATTAGGACTACTCTTCAGTAATTTAATTTCAGAATATTTTGTAAGGGGCCCAGAAAATTTGGTGGGCCTTGGGCCCGAATTTGTCTTGATCGGTCCCTGGTTCTGTTGAATATATATAACGACTTTGAGAGTAGAATAATTCTGAATTCGATTAATTTCTGAAAAATGTTTGGAATTTTAAAAAAAAAGCTATAAACATTAAACGCCCTACATCCTTTACGCTGTGTATCATTTATTAATTACGACAAAATAAAATAAAATATCTGCGCAAATTTATATCGAAAAACTCAAATTTCGCGCCCCACGCATCTTTTAATTTTATTCAAATAAAAAGTCGTTCTAAAATTTATAATACACTGCAGAAAAAAATTTTAAGTTTACGGGAAAAAAACGCAGTTGGTGCGTACGTATAAAATCATTTATTTCACAGAAAAATACAGTTATAGGCTCCTGTTTTTTAACCAGATGAGTACTATTGTTTTAACAAACAAACTTCGTTATNTGTATTCATTAATTAGATAATAATTTATTGGGTAATTAATTGGGTAATAGCAGTAATATAGCTTAAGTATACGGAAGTAATATATAGTGTAAAACCTATTTAGTTATGATTTATTTTTAATATTTTTTTAATTTTACTTATATTTAAAAAAGGTAAGTAATTATAAACGAAATTACTTAAAGTATCCCTTAAAATACGATATAAATAAATTCAAAACCGGATTAACCGGATAAATCTGATTTTTTTAATAAATCAAAAAAATACAAGCACTGCTTAGACATGCATGTAAATTTTCAATTATGTATTTCACTAATTCTTAACACTTTAATATTTAACCTTTATCAGTAATTCTCAATTGATTATGCGTATCTCAATTGTTTTAATTTATCATGCTCAACTTTTATTTACTTTTCTGAAGTAAAAAAATTGATTGACTGATCGCTAAGACAAAGTTCCCAGAAGATCGCCGAAGTCAAGCATCACTTGCTGCGGTCAGTGTGTGGGTGGGGGACTACTTGTATTAGTCTGCGAAGGGTCCGAGGGTGTGCGGTATTGGTCCTCGTTAAACTGTTTTATCGTTAAGTGCTCGACTTCACGTGCAGATCGTCGGGCTACCAAAGCGGGGGTGCCATCCCTCTGCAGAGGATCAAAATTGTGATGGCATGTCTTCGGATCATCCTCAGGGATGTTTCCCAGACAATCGCCAATAGTCCATTGTGCATCTCTAGGGCAACTTAAATGAACTACAACAACAAAAATTCTGTTGATTATATTAGGGATTTTTAGAATATGTACTATAGATTAAGGTAGACTAAAAGAAATGGCGTTTTTATTTTAAAAACGGTATAGTGAGAAAAAGATGCCTTTGTAAAAAGAAGAAAATTTATAATTTGTATTTTATTAATCGGTTAATATCTTTCGGTCGCGTATCACACTTAAAATTCATGAAAACTTTGAAAATTGCCATGCTATAGTTTCTAATGCTTATTTTATAGTTTAAAAAATAATAAGTAAATTTTAGAACCATTTTTAATTCAAGCCTACTGATTGCTTAATGTGCTTAAAAAAGGGGAACCATAAAAATATTCTCAAGTTTCTTGCCATTTACCGTCGTGGATATCATCCGCCGGATTCGATCAAATCTGGGTGAGATAAGTAGTGCATATAATTTTTAATTTTTTTAGGGGGGCCTTTAAAGTCTTGAAAATGTTTTAAGTTCTTATAACGTTTTTTTTTTTAAATTATAATTTGATTTTAGGATTTCAGCTCGATGGGTATAACATCTATAAAAATATTTCCTTTAACTTGGAAATTTTTTTTCTTCTTTTTTTTAAAGTAGGAACTAATACACCAAGAAAAGTATGGCTAAAACTGCCAGAATATGGCAACATTTACCGAGTTTCTAGCTCTATGGTGACGCATAAGAAACTCGGAAACTTTTACTGAAAAGCTTTAGTAATGATTTTGGTAAAATTGACAGTATTATTTTATAAGTGTTAAAATTTGATTAAAGGGGCAACATTTTGTAATTTTATCAGATTGTCTTAGAGCATAGCGCATAACCAATTTTTTTGGTTAAATTTATTTTTCATTTTTGTATCTTTTAGTAAATGTGTGGTAATAAGAACTATAATTTTGAAAGCCAGGATTTCCGGTATCCCATTACCATATAAACGGGAAAATTATCAGACGAACGGTTTAAATACCGAATAATTTTCTTTTATTACCAGAATTATGTTGTTTTTTTTTTACCAGAAATGCTTTTACCATGCATTGCGGTAATTTTAACAGAATTTTTTTCTCTGTGTTCAATAATATATTTTGATTCCTCCAACTTTTTCTACTAAGTTCTAAAATTTTACAGAATGTAGGAAACCTGATTTGCTTTTGTTGAATCAGGTAGTAGGGTAGTTAAACTTATGAATTTGATGTTTTTGTCCCATCCCGGCAATGTTTAACAATGTTTATTAATAATGAGAGTTTATTGAACCAAAAATATAATTACGTGGCAGGTCATGCCCTTCAGTTAGGTCTCGTGAGATTTTTTTTCAGAGCAAATTAATTGCCTGTACACGAAGATTTTCTGCGATGTTGACCCAAAGAAAGATTCAAACTGTCTACTGAAACAAATATTAGTGTGATTTTTTGAAGTTATACTTCTTATGTGACTTCCAACAAGGTTGCGTTAAACGATTAACGCTACATTTTTATTGGCCGGGAAATCACGTGGTAGGATCCAGTTTTTCCTCACTCATTACCATATTGTTTTGGTTCTTACTAGCATAAAAATAATAAAGTCATAAAAGTATTCGCGATCGTAACGAACTATAGGGGCGTTGTTGTATGAGACTAATACCTGCGATTTCTATATGAACAGTCATTCAGTTACTCTAGAGACGTCTTTAATGTAGCGTGTAGCATTGCAACGTTCCTTCTTTATCGGGGCTAATTAAATTTAAAAAAGAGAAATGTTTAATATCCTTTCTTATGCAAACGAAAACAAAATGGTATCTCTTTTTTTTAGAGAAGGAACATCCAAAACACATCGGAAAAATATTTGTACATTAACAGAAAAAAATATGTATATTCTTATAAGAGTTAAAACCTAATGCCCGAGAAATAGTATTACTAAATTTAATGATATAACATGAAAGGCCCATTTAAAC
>NC_092204.1:73746347-73805273 GCF_043381705.1 Parasteatoda tepidariorum
AGCGAGCGGAGCAGGAAAAAGAGTCGTTGAATAGAACTAGTGATCCTTCTACGACTGCTGATTCTTCTACAATTAACGTCACAGGTTGCGAAGTTTAACTTCTTCCGCGCGGAGGGACTCCACGCACTATTTTTTTCAATGGACAATTTGAAGGACGATTTTTCAGAGGAAACAAAAGAACATAAATTGTCGAGTTACAGAATTTTTCAATTAATTGTTATTTGTCATGAAAATGTTTATCAAAAAATTGTACTATCGTGATAAGGACAAGTTCATTTTGACAAAAGCTAAATGTGTTTAATTTAAGAGCCTCTTCATTTTGTGTTTCTGCTTGTAAAACTGTAAAATAATATTAACTTCATTCTTATGAGTAGGCAAATTTCAAACAACTACACAAAATAATCCTTGGTACATTTGTTTCTGTCTGGATGTCTAAGTACGGCCAATAAAGAGTCATGCTGGTGTAAATAATGTTTGTTTAATCTTTCTGAGATTTTGAAAATAAGAAGAAAAAAACTCAGCTTGAAATTATTCGAGCATGGATGTTTCAAAAAGAACTAGCATTTTACTGATGACAAACAGCATTTTCAAATAATGTAAACAATTGTTGCATTTGACAATTTAGTTCGAATTGTGAATCCAGTTATTGAACGAAACGTGTGTTTTTTTTATCACAAGGAAAATTTATTGCTATAGTTAATTCTGCAAATGATAAGAAATGCATTTCAAAATGTGGGTGCTCGAAAATTCTCAAAGTATATGAAGGAAATAAATTTATAAGGTACCTAAATAAATAAACTTAAAGCATATGAAGGAAATAAATTTATAAGGCACCGAAATAAATAAACTCAAAGCATCAGAAATAAATTTTGATGTTGCCGATTAACCTGAAAATAATTTATTTTTGCATCCTCCCCTAATGCATAGGAGAATTATAGGATGATTATATTATCAGTCGTATTCACTAATGATATCGATAATAATACAATTTATAATTTTAAAAAAAATGTATAACACCAAATTGTTCTGAGAAACTGGTTATGGAAGCCTCAAAAATGAAATAACTCTGCTTAATACGTCTAGCTTCTGTTTAAATAATTCAGTGTTTTGATAACTTCAAAGGTGATTAAATCCTGTAATTTCTCATACTTAACTATCAATTTAAAATTACAAATGAAAACATGTATTTTTGAACACCCTATGCTAGAAAATGTAGCAAAAAGATTCTAACTTGCATCGATTACTTTGGTTGTTATTTTTAATAATTGCATGAAATTTCGTTCACTTAACCTAAATAATTATAAAGGTAATTTTTAAAAGTTCAAAAAAAATCATTTTAAATTGCGTAAGCTATGAGCATTTAATGTAATTTCTTCTTACTGCGCATGCACTTAAATAGTTTAAAATATTTTGCTTTTCGTGTTTACAAATTTTTTGTTTTTTATGTTTTGTCTTTTTTGCTATAATATTCAGCAGAATTCACAGTTTTTGGAATTTTAATTAACAGTAAAATTCTTATTTTATAATTTTTAAAAAAAATCATTTTAAATTGCGTAAGACATGAGCATTTAATGTAAATCTTTATACTGCATTAGTACATAAAAAACATAAATATTTTTCTTGGAATTTTGTAGTGAATCGTATTTGATAACTAATGAAAAATATCTGATTTAAATATCTTAAATCTTAAAAATTTTAAAAATTTCTAGTAATTCAAGTAGTTTTTGTTCTCTTTAAAAGAAAGCTCTAAATGATAAATGGTTTTCCAAAAAATTCTTTTTGCGTCACAAAACGAAATTTAATAATAAATGATAAATTCTTACATTAACTGTGCATTCTCCAAAATATAATGGTATAATAAAAAAATTTTAAAAAAAAAAACATGTGTAAGAGAAAAAAACATTCATGAGGGATGCCGGAGTCATTTTTAATAAATCTTATTAAATAGTACTAAACAAAATTTGTAAAATAAACCCTTATCACTTTAAGTTTTCCTTTAAAAAGTACAAAAACTAAAAGAAAGTTTCCAGAAACTGTTTACATTTTCAAGGCATTCAAGACTGACTTTCTTCAAAATACTATACACTACAAAATATATACTATTCGATACTATACACTACAAAATATATACTGATTCGCGCATGTGCAGTATGAAAGAAATACTTTAAAAACCCTTATCTTTCGGAATTTTTAAAAAAAAAATTTCAAATTTAAAATAATAATTTTGTTATTAATTTAAAATTGCTCTAAATTTTTTTTTTTAATTTTGTTGAATATTTTTAAAGTTATAGCAACATAAATTCATAAAACAAAAATTTCTTATTTTTATAAAAATGTGCATATCTACATAAATATTTTTTCTAGGCTTACGAAATTTCATGCAATCATTGAAATTAACGACTTAAGTAATCACTGTAAGTTGCAAGCTTATAACTTGCAGCAACTTAACTAAACTAACCTATAACTTGTAACTAACTTGTAATTATTAGCTTGTACTTATAACTTGCAATTATTAGCTTGTACTTATAACTTGCAATTATTAGCTTATAACCAACTTATAACAACTATAACTAAATATTTTCCAGCATAGGCTGTTCTAAAATACCTGTTTTCGTTCGTAATTCATTTATTCGGTCCCTCATTTATCCGGTAAAACTTATTTATAAGTATCCAAACATCTCCAAAGTTGTAAAATGATCTTTTGAGTATTTCTTCAGAAATTTAAAAAGATGTCAAAAACTGAAAGTGTTTCTTCCATTACTGCAGGGTATAGTGTATAAGACAGCTAATAAGCGACTGTATAAAGTAAGATGCTTGAAAAAAATTAGTTAATTCACGTTTTTCCTACACTTGATATGACTTATAAATTTCAAACTATAATATTTTTATTTGTTTCACGATTTTAAACCATAAAAAATATAAGAAACTACAGCATGTCCATCGCACAATTTTAAATGATTATCTAATATGGCGGCTGATCAGGCACGACGATGAATGCGGAGAAATTAGAATTTTGTTTACATAATTCCCGTTTCTTAAGCACACAGAGAAATCAACAATTAATAATTATACTTTAATTTACTTTTCTTTTTTAAACCATAAAATAAGTAAAAGAAACTATAATAGTTCGATTGTATAAATTTAAGTGGTAATATAAAATTTAAGAAAAGTATTCAATTTTTTTGAATGCATTGAAAAATATTAAATTTTTTCAGTTCTTATAAATTTTAATTGTAATGCGTGATCAGAAAATATTTATTGATTTGAAAGTTTTTTAAATCATTTTTTTTCTTTTTACATGGAGCATACCTTTTCCACACTATGTAAAAAGAAGTTTAGAATAAAAACTTCGAGTTTTTTTCGGCCCACCCAACTTTAGATTCCTTCGGAGTGCCGCAGAGTGTCACGAGGGGTGCCGCGAGTGTCCATATTACTTATCTTTCCATTTATTAGAAAAAGGTTTTTCTACAGATATTTATAAAAAAATTACTTGCGTATTTAAAGCATTTTTGCGCATATAATTAGAAATCTTTTTATGAGTAATATTTATTTTAATAATATTTTTAGCTCATATAATTGTAACATAAAGTTTATTGTTATTTAATTTCTAGGTCAACCAAATAGGATCATCTTCCTGATGATAAATACATTCAATTTATCTAGTTTGTAGTTTAGCTTAATCATCAAATAAAGTTATTATCATAAAAACTTGTCATCGAAGTGTGAAATAAATTTTCAATGTATTCCACTATCTAATCTTCACTATTTTTAATAATCACAATTTCATAACTCCACTCAAATATAGGGGAGAGTGAGATAAAACCGGGTAGTGGGTAAAACTAGATACCTCGATTTTGGTTAAATTATTTCTGTTTTCTAGCGGACAAATACTGAATTACACTTCACTAGTCAAGAAAAAGACTCTACCCTATTGGCGTGTTGTAGTTGTATGGCGTGCGTGTTAATTTTACAATGCCACTCTATTGTTCTCTTGTTTTTAAGCTATCCTTATTTATTAGTTACTTCACAGATGAAATAATTATTTTTTGTCCAGCTTATTGTACGTTTACTCAGGGATAGATCAAGATAAATTCAGGCCCAAGGTTCACCAAATTTTCCAGGCGCCTTACAAAATATTTTGAAATTAAATAACTGAAGAGTAGTCCTAACAATAAAAAAGAATTTATTGAACTGCATAATTCAAGAGAAACATTCTAAGAAATTTTGAAAGCAGACTATTGAAGATTATTTTTCTAAGATATAGGGGAGAGTCGGGTAGCCCCGCCCACTGTCAATTTCAGATGTATATAGAATATTTTTTCAAGTCAATGGGCCATCGGACATTAATTGTTATATTAAAAAAAGATTATTTTCAAAGTTTCAAGTATTTATGCAGCTGTTAACATGGTAAACAATAGTTTTGAAAATATGTTGAATACAGTAGTCATGAAATTAAGAAAAATTGGTTGAATGTTTCGATTAAACTTCATTTTAATACTAAAAAAATAATTTTTTCTATACATACAGCATTAAAGTATGTAGTCTTAAGTTTAATTTGCACAAAGAAAGAAGTTTGTATGTAAAAAATTGTTCGAGTAATTACAAATTTACAAAAAAATTGGATTTCGGGTAGCCCCGCTCACATGAATGTCGGGTATCACCGCCCAATTTTATTTCGTCGATAAATGTACGGTTGCAAAGATTATTATCTTATTGCTTCAAATTTGAATGTTATATGCATTTTTAACAACAAATATTGTTGTTATTAAATGATAGAATTCACTAAAAGTATATAAATATGTAATAAAAAATAATTTTGTGATAAAAATGATAAACGAGGTTTACCTATTGTCAATACATTGGTCATTTTCATTTACACCTGAAAAAACAGTCAAAAAACATCATTTTTGTAACTGGGCGGAGCTACCCGGCACATTTTGAAAAGAGCTGAAAAACATGTTTTTTCAAATTTCGATTTTTTTTAAGCTAAACTATTCTTTTTTTGGTTTATTCTTCTTGCATTATTTAATTAGATGATAAAACAATAGAAACATACAAAAATATTGCTTATTACTCAATATTATACAGAAATATAAGCAATACTCCTTAAGTGAGCAGTGCTACCCGACTCACCCCTACGTATCTACAAATTAAAGCAAAATGTAAAACAACAAAACAATGTTACGTCAAAATAAAAATAGTTTGGTGACCACAAACAATTGAAATCAGTGATTTCTGCTAAAAGTCATTGATTAGTTGAATTATTTTTTATTGTAATCTGTAATTACTTTTTTAGTACTTAGACCAACACAAAGCTAGCCCACCTTTCATTAGACTCTTTACTAATTTTTGAGGCGCCTCAGAAATTGTGGGCCCTAGGCCCATGCCTATTAGGCCTAGGCGATAATCGGTCCCTGCGTTTACTAAAGCTTCAAACCCTAACAAATAAGGATTTAGAACGATTATTAGCATTTTTGTGTTTCGTTGCGATAACCTCTGCTTTAATAGTAAAACTGAGTACTACCAGGTCCGGCAATCTCCCCTCTTGATTTGTGTTAATGATTATGATGAGCCCGAGAAAGCTGCAGTGCAGTGGAGGAAAAAGATAGCAGCACCCAAGACTGATGAACAAAAGTTTTACAGGCCCCCGGACGAAATTTACAGCGGGCCTTATCCTCAAAACACAAAAAGCCTTATTTTCACAATTTAAGGATTCTTTATACAAATTTATATTTTTTATATAGATATAAGGAACTTATGTGCCATTCTCTTTTGAAAATAAAAATATTAATAAACATTATATTTTTGTAAAGAATTTTGACCTGGCCTGGCCGTCCCGTGCCCCGGGACATTTGTCCCTCTCTCTCCTCTCCTCCCTTGAATACGGCCTTGACTACATCACATATAAATTACACGCATAATTTTCTTAAATTGTCATATGTTGTTGTTGTTGACGTATGCCTGTTTAGGCAGAGGGGGTGCGATTGTTCTTATTTTCCAGTGGCGCCATCTATGGCCGAGAATTCGACTTCTGCCACACCATACGTCGCATTCGTTTATAGGGCAGACCCATTCATACATCCATTCATTCATCCACAGATCGTAATTTTGACCTGAATCAGAGAATGATCGATCTCCAATCCAGTACCCCCAGAGGTACTGATTTGTTATGGGAACAGGGAGGACTTTTGAGACTCGACAGATTTAACGTGCATCAGTCACTTTACTACACGGGGAGTCTTCGGCCGGTGGGGTTCGAACCCACGAGCTCTCGGACATGGGCCCAGCGCCCTAATGACCAGGCTCTCCCGGCCTTAATTGTCATATAAAATAGAAATATCTGCTGCTTTTTCACTGAAATTCTAGTATTTTTAAATTTTCTATAGAGTTAACTTGAGTATCCGTTTTTATCTCACTATTGAGATAAAACCGGGCAGTTTGACTTTTTCTAGAAAAAAAGCATTCATAAAAAAATGAAATACAACTCAAATTCTCCACAAATGATGTATTGTATACAACTAAACAATGAATATCTCAATTAAATCAGACAGTTTTCAGGTCGATTAGTTTAGCTCCAACAGGATTTATTATCTTAGCCACCCGGTATTACCCCGCCTTCCTCTAAGTACAACCTTAGCAATATTCTTTATGTAACATATGATTTAATAGAATATTTAAGTACAAATATTAATGAAATAATAACTTAATAAATATAAACTTACTATTGAACTGTATTTGCTATTACTTAAACAAGTTATAGACAGAAAACATTTTAAACGGGACTTCTGTAATGTAAATCATTTATACTGCTGGGGAAAAAATTAAATAACTTCTGATTTAATGATTGAATTTTCACGTACAAGGACACAATCTTAATTTTTTAAAGTACATATTTTAAACATGCTACTTCACTCATGTAAAAGATATTTTAAAATATGATAACCGACAGAAGAACGTACTTTCTCTGAATAAACGTGCTTTTCATCGAGCAGATTTGGTTTCTTGACAGGGGGGTAGCACAGTCTGAAATATATACGCTCATAATAGTTTACGCAAAAGAGCGGTTCAAAATTTGCGTCCCGAATGTTAATTTCATTTATTGCGCATATCTGGAACTAATAAAACGAATAAAAAAAATTTGCCACGCAATTATGAAACTTGTTTATTAAATAATAATTTAGTGTAAAAAAAACAATTTTTTTATAATTATTTATTATTTTTAGTAATAATTATAATTTTAATTTTTAATTATAATTATTAATTTATTGTTTAATTTACTAATGATCGAAAAAAAATTTAATTGTAAGATCCCCAAATTTTTTCCCAAATTTCAACCGCTTTCTTGCCAATACTTTTGGAACCATATTTTTTGTATATAGCATATGTTCCCCTCTTCCTTATTTAAAGAATCGAGAATTCAAATAAGTAGGAAAAATTGTACATTTATTCAAAGAACGCACGTTTCTACGCCTTATTTTGTTATTTAAAACATCGTCTGCATTCAATAATGCATCTAAGGTTAAGCGAGGATTGTGTCTCAATACGTGAAAGTGAAAATCAAATCAGATATTCAGTTCAAAAGTTTTTCTTTTTCTTTGCATGCTGTACTGTATTCATAAAGCGATGTTTAAACCAATTTTAGACATTCTATTTCACTGAATAGTTTTTAGCCTCACATGTATTTTTAAACAACTTATTACACATAAAAATAGCTCAGATTGTTTGAACAAGAAAATAAAAGTTTAAGCAAAATCTTTAATTTTATTTGTCCAACAATATGTTTTAGCCAATACTTTTACAAAATCTTAATTTAAAGAAAAAGTTATTGTTTACATAAGAAATTTGAAAATTTGCCGTGGAAAAAGTTATTTATCAAATTATTTTCCTTAACTTTGTTACTCAAACATACGCGCAATTAATTTTAAATCGCAAGCAATTATCACACTTACAGTTGTAAGCTGCAATTAGCCATATTGTAAGCTGCAATTAGCCTAAAATTTTAGTTATTGATCTGGATTCAAATACAAATGCTCGTTTATTTGTTTCAAATGCGTTAATTTATTCGTTACGAGATAATATAGGAATAAATTTAAAATCATTAATAAAGCTGGCGGAGACTAAATTAGACTTATGTCTAATGCACTCAATATCCATTAATCAAATAGTCGCATAGAGTTCTGAATCAAAGTTAAATCTTTGACTAACTTAGAGGCAATAAAACTATTAATGACTAATTGACTTGATGGGCAAATGATGGCAACGAAGTAAACAATGAATATCGTGAGAGGCTTCAATGAAATGAGGCTCTTATACTTCTGAGTTAAATGACAGGGTAAACTGCATCAAATCTTTCTGTTTAAAATTATGATGTCTTGGAACAAGTACTTTATGTCACTTTGTAGGCTGTCAGTGCTTCAAAAAATACAACAGTGTATAAGATAATTCAACAGCATTCGGCTACCATTGAATATCAATTGCTAGAGATATTTATTGATCAATATTGGAAATCCTGATAAATAAATCACTTCCATAAAATTGATCCTAGAATTTTCGCATAGAGACATTTTGCTACCTAAAATAAGTTTAAACAGCTACTGAACTAAGCTTATAGATAACTACTAATTATTAATGAAATAATGTCGTTAAGAGTTAGTAGAGCAAATAAAACCAGGAAAAAAATTGCGAAATTCTGGTAAAATTACCATACTGTATAATAATGACATTTCTGGAGAAAAAAAAATATTAAAAAAAAACATAATAAACAAAAAAACATAACTGGTTATAAAACAAAAATGTATGTAATTATACACAATTTATGTAATTATACACTATTTGGCAATTTTTCCGTTTTTAAGATAACAGTTTACCGGAAATTTAGGCTTTTAAAATAGTTCTTATGAACAAACATTATTAAATGTTTGGAAATAAGATTTACTGAAAAATAAATTTAACCAAATAGTTTTTCTACCATGCTCTAAAAAATCATGATACAATTATCAAATTTTGCAGAATTTACTAAATTTTATCACATATTGTAACAGCACATATTATGGTTAATTTAATCAAAATCATTACGAAAGCGCTTCAGTAAAAAGTATCGAGCTCTTTGGCGTTCCCATAGAGCTAGAAACGTGGTAAATTTAGCCATATTCTAGTAGCTTTGACCATATATTCTTTCCCAGTGTACTACTGTTGTTTCTGTCTTATGCCAAATGCCAATGCTGACAGGCCTATTTTAAGGCAAAGAGGGGTGCTCTTCGCCTTGTTTTTCAGCAGTGCCATCTAGGGGCAGCAATTCGACGTCACAGCCCGTTTTACAGGGACCATTCATTCATCCACAGATCGCATATTTGACCTGAACCACAGCACGATCACTCTCCGATTTAGCACATCCAGAGGTATTGATTTGTTATGAGAACTTGGAGGGCTTTGTGACCACTACAGATTTAGCGTACACTAGTCACCATTTTGCACACGGCAGGCGGGGATTGAATTCACAACCTCTTGGACATGGGTTCAATGTCCTACCAACCAGGCTATCCCGGCCCTCAATGTATTACTAAACTTTGTTTATAAATGCCTATATGTATATAGATATATATATATTCATCATCCTTCTTGACATTGAGAGGCGCCAGCCAATCCCGAAGGGGAAGTTCCGAAGGGAAACTCCCGAATTAACTCTCACTTTATACCATAGAACAATCTAATTCTTATTCACATGCCTTCGCGCAGTGGTCTCCGGAATGCATGTGAATAAGAATAAGATTGTTCTATGATATAAAGTGTGAGAGTTAATTATAAATTCGGGAGTTTCCCTTCGGGACTGGCTGGCGCCTTTCAATGTCAAGAGGATGATGCAACTTCCTTTAATATTACAAGATGGTGGATGACGCAATGTTCGCAGTTGTTACACTATGGTATTGAAACCTACATCTGAGTCGCTCAGAAGCTAATGCGGTTAAGTCCAAAACACAACAATTGAGTAAATTAATGTTTTTTGATACATTAGTTTTTAAAATTCCTGGTTTATTAATTTAATTAGAAAAGTGTATAAACTCTTTTTTCGAGGTGTAAACTCTGCAAAAAAACAAGATATGTACAGGATGTGTAAATAAAAACGTAAGTATTTATTGAAATAATGACAGCATCTTAAAAATTTTAGGACTTATACCTTTTGGCAGTTGAAAAAGATAGGAAATTTATGTCTTCTAGTATAAACGAACTTCGATTTTTCTCAATCATCACTAGATACAGTGACTAATAGAAAATAANAAATGATGATATCTTCTATATATATATATATGCTTCGTTCAAAATAAAAAAATAAAGAGTTAAAGGAAACAAACACAAACATTTAAAATCGCCCTGATTGTGCCCTAATTGTGCCGTTAATTGTTTCAGAGTAATCCATATTTAAATTTGAGCATTATTTTATTTGACAGCGAGAAATTTCACGCATCTGCAACAATAATAAAAAAAATAAAAAGAGCATTCTATAATTTGGTAAACAATTTTATCATCAAACATTTGGAACTAGGAAATTTTATTTTTGACTCAGATCATTAACTTTTCCACAATTGTCCTTTTCAAAAGAACGTCACAAACCGAAACTCATTTTCACCCCATATATTTTTATATAAAGTCAAATCGATATTAAGTGAAATGCTATTATTTTCCATTTTCTGACAACATGTGGGACCTTTAATCTCCCTCAACGCTACGAGCCTTAATGGTACGAGAGAAAAGAAATTAATGGTTTAAAGCGAAGCACATGCACAAAACTACTTTGATATTATGAGTTACTGAGTCTCTGTGCCATTAATCAATCCGAATGACTAGAGAGGAAATAAAATTCTAGCCCAAAGAAGAAATGGTTTTATAAATAACTATTCAATTCTTATAAGAATGGCGGAGTTGAACTATTAGAATTTTATAAGGCAGAAAACAGCTTCCTTATCTATTGAAGCGCCGCTTTTCAGTTTATTGATCAAAAAACTTTTTTTCGTACATTTTACTAAACTTTGTAATCTTCAGAAAACTTTGAAATACAGTCGGCATAAAAAGTATTGACCCACCAATATCATTTTAAGTATTTGCACAACTAAAAGTTCTAACTTTACTATTTAAACTGTATTACACTCAATTTTCAATCAAAAAAAAATATATCACATAATTTGAAACTCCAGATATTGTTACTAAAATATTTACTTTACTAAAATATTTATTTTGCGAAAAAATTATTGGCATACATGAATCTCGTTACAACCACTTGATTAAAGAAAAATAGAACCTTAATTTCACTTACTGAAACCGATTCGGAACTTGTTCCAGGACTAGAGTATGAAGTCACGTTTGAAGTTTTATATTCATTAAATATGAGTCCCAAGAAATGCGAAATTCCAGGGTCCATTCGAGAAGAAATAATATGTCTCCGTGTAATAGGAAAAGGTTATCGGGACATCAGAAAACAGTTAAAACTGAGCTTTTCAACTGTTCATTCCAGTATTAAAAAAGCGGAAGAAACAGGATCCACGAAAAATAATCTCCTATCTGGTCGCCGAAGTCAAAGTAAATGAAAGGGTAAGGAGGCCTGTTGTTAAAATAGCCCTAAAAATTCCAACTCAAAGTGCTCAAACTTTAGCCTAAGTCTTTGCGTCAGCTTCTTTCTCCACATGGATGGTTTTGGGGGTAAGAATCCATGGAAAAAAACTTTCATTAGTGAGGTTAGTAGAAAAAAAAGAGACTTTATTTTTCTTTCAGATATCGAAATAAGTCGATGCAGACCTGGAAACAAGTTATTTTTTCTGAGGAAAGTAAGTTTGAAATATTTCGACCAAAAAGCATTTTAACAGTTTGGAAGAAAAAAAGATACTGTTCTTGATCAATAACATATCTTCTCAACAATTACAGATGGTGGAGGACTTGCGTATGGACCATAATGAGGTGAAATTATTTATAATAAGATTACATCTCTGTCTTTTGTAGAAGTGCGGTGCCGTAGTTGGAAAAGCAGTGCTGAAAAATTAAGCCTCCAAGACATCTATATATTCCAGCAAGATAATATCCTAAACATTCCGCGATTGTGGCAAGGGAATGGTAGCCTTATAATCCATCAAATAAGTTACGCATCCTCCACAATCTCCCGATCTGAACCCGATCGAACATCTTTGGCACCGTCTAGAGCAAGATGTAAGAAATGAACACGTTACGGGTGAAGATTAGAGGCATTCAATAAAGCCAATGAACTGTATGTAAGGTATTAAAAAAGCAAATTACTAATAATGCGAAATGTTGTTATTTGCTTCTCAAAGTGTGTTAATTTTTTTTTCAAAAGAATATTAATGTCTTTTTGTTTGAAATTGAGTTAAAGCAAGTGTTCTTTTATTTCCAATAACTTTTGTTCTTATTATGATCATAGTTTGGATTAGGTTGGTTTATTTGTCGTCAATGTAGCTTAGTGAGCCAATACTTTTTTGTCTGCTTTAAATAATAAATATTACAAAGTATATGCTACTATATTAATATATAATATAACTATATATATTTATGGTTTGAAGTTTTATTTTCATTTTATTTAGCGTAAATTTTCCGAGCTAGATAACTGGCGGTGTTGGGATTTTGGTCTATCCGGTCAAACTTTCTTCTACGTTGTGATTTTGAAGATGTTAACTCCTAGGGTTTTGTTGGATTATTTATCTCGATCTTTAGGCAGTGAACACCATAAATACATTTTGATCTAATACAGAAGACAAAGCGAAATGACAAGGAGACATTGAGTCAAATGAATCTTTTTTAAGGCTCTCCGCTCAAATCAAGAACTAAAACTCAACTGTCATCAGAGCAGTGACTTAAACATGGAATTGGTTCTTATGTTTGGTCAAAAAAATTTTCAGTAGAGATTAACTTGTATTAAGTATCCTAGAATGAACTTGTAAATTAGCTCACGTATGAGTTCACGTATATATTCAAGCATGAGTTTCATTTATTTTCGTTTTTACTTTATTTTAAATATTTACGTTTTTGTTATCGCCCATTTTTATTCGTCCAGAACATGAAGAGTACTGTTGACTGCAAAAGGTTGCCTTTGTTTAATACTCTTTTTCACCTCTATTGAAAATTTAAATTTGAGTTTGAATAGCCTGACACAAACAGATCAAATACTTAAAAAAAAATTGAAGAAAAATTCGATCAAGTTATAAATTTCACTTCCTTCATAATTCTATTTTTTAAGATAAAAATTTATTCGTTAAATTAAAATTCCATCAAAAAAATTATTTTAAAATATTTTTTAAAAAGTTTTTTAAGAGTGATTCTGCTAACCTTGGCTGCTAAAGAAATTTCTACGATAACAACATTTTTTTCGACCAAATAATACCAATAATATATGTTTCCGCAACTAAAGTGAAATTGATAAAATTGCAAAACAAAAATTTGCCAACTCAAAAAGTAACTGCAAAAATATTTCCGTTATCGTCTTTGTATAAAGCGGAAAATATAAAATGATGATATCTTCCTGTTATGAATAATTTTTTCAATTTTTATACTTTCCCATTATATATTCGTAAAAAGGAAGGGACTAAAGGATAGTTCGATTGGAATAGTTAAATATTTCTGTGGTTGTAGTTGCATTCTTTTAATTTAATTTTATCGTGAAAAAGAGTCTTTACGCACTTGGAGGGAAAAAAAAACTCCTGTAAAATTACCGTACAGTATGGTAATGACATTTCATGTAATAAAAAAACCAAAATATACGTTATTTGAAACATTCATTTGGTAATTTTTCCTTTCGCACGGTAACGATTTACCGGAAATTCTTATTTTTAAAATTATAGTTCTTATTACCACACATTTAGTGCACAAAATTACAGAAGTGAAAAGTAAAAGCAACCGAATAAATTTTTTTATGCCATGCTCTAAGATATAGCATTAAAATCGCAAAATTTTACCACATTTACCAAAGTTTATCACATATTTTAAACCATATTTTAATTCTAATTTTACCAAAATCATTACCAAAACTCTTCGATAAAAATTACCGAGCTTTTTGCTATTCCCATAAAGAAATGGGACACGGTAAATTTTACCATATTCTGATAGTTTTAGCCATATTCTTTTTCTCAGTACATACAAAAACACGATTTATCTATTTTTTTTTCAATACAAAGCAACAAAAATTTTACTAATAAAACAAACAAACAAATTTATTTCAAATAAACATAGAAATATAAAGAGAACTATTATTTTAAGAATATAATTAAGCAACAGTTTGGAATTCACTTGAAAATAAATGAATTCATCTTCATTTCTCAATAATTAAATATTAACTTGAGGAGAAAAGTAAAATAGGGAAGTTATGAAAACTTTTTACTCAAAATGAAACGTTCATTTAACTTCAACAATGAGATTATATCATTATGTCCTTATCTGACTTGTCTTTCATATCTTGAATGTTCAACAACGTTAACAACTTATCAGTTCGTGTGACGTTGTTTGCTTAAATTTAATGAAACATCAAAGCTATTATTTCCCTTCAAAACTATACTATGTCATCATTTAAAACGTTGCTATTGAGGGAAATAAATACTTTGGCAGTTTATAGCTGATAGTAGGAATATGTTCTGAATTCTGTTTATTATACTTTATTCTTTCACATTTATTTTAACACAAATTTAATCAATTTTTATTTGAGGTTTTATGTTTTTACTTTCAATAAGGAAAAGAAGTAATGGATATGTTTAAATAACTTTTTTTCATTTAAATTACATTAGTATATTTTCAAAGTTAATAATACTTCAAAGCACCAGAAGTTTCAACAACCTGTCATATTGTATTTGTACAGTGCGCAAAGAATAATAAATAAATAAGCAAATCACCCCCTGAATAACTTTTGATTTATTGATCGGATCATCACGTTCTAGGGCACAATCTTAATGGTTTGAGGTGGTGACATCAAATATGCTAATTATTTAGTGCAGACGATATTTTATGTCATGAAATCAGACACGAAAACGTTTTTTTTTTCTGAATAAAAATACCTTTTTTCCCGTCGGATTCAGATTTCTGACCCTCAAGATATCGAGGGTAGCCGCAATCTTGGAAATACGGTCCCCGTAGTTTGATCAGGAGAGTCGTCAAAAGTTTGGACTCTTTATATTATTTTTATTTTTGTGTATTTTACCATATCTCGAGAAATTGTTAAACAAATTGAAAACTTTTTGCACACAATTATATAAATTTCTCTTACCCAAACATATTTTCATAAAAGTTCCCGAGAAATCAAATTTTAAGTATTTGACTTTTTGAAAATTCGATTTCATAGGAATTATTTGGCCGAATATGTTCAAATTTTGTATTTAGTCATGTAAAATTACATTCTTTCAAACGATGTAAAATCTTGTATACCTTACAATTGAGAATTCTTTTCAACTAGTATTAAATAAAACAATGAAAAACTATTTACTAAAAGTTATTTCTTGCATGAAATTATGTTTGGATAAATGAATTGATAATTGTGGGCAAAAGTTTTTTAATTCGTTTAAGAAGATATGGGGAAGTTCCTGAGGCGTGGGAAATGTGCAAAAAGTTAATATTTAGGTACCCAAACTTTGGACCAATCTCCGGAGCAAGCTACAGGGACAACTGTACAATAATTATTACAAGAAAATTTGGACATAATTGCACCTTCCATCAGAGGGAATTGAATAAGTACCGATTTTTATCATTGAAACGCCCGAAGGATCTTAATTTTTTTTCGGCAGACGTATAGTTTATTAAACTGCTTAATTTCAATGTGTAAATAGAATTGTTTGAGTTTGACGCATTTCAGTTGGTTTCCGCTATTCCGCATAAAAACCAGATCAAACAAACCAAGCCAAAATTGCAAATTAATCACGACACGAAAGTCCAGCATTAGAATTTACGCTTTACATTCATTTGATCTTTAACTCTGTCTCAAAGTTACGTGATAAAAAAAATTATTATATAAGATGTAAAACATGAAAAAATATTTTAAGTTCTGTTTATTATGCTTCATTGTTTCCTAGTTATTTTGATAAAAATTTAATTAAATCTTACTAGGGCTCTGCTGCATATTTAAATCAATCACGAAGCGATTTAGTCAGACATCGCAATTGACGCTTTAGCTCCTACTGATCTCTAAGTTAGTCTCAAAGTTGCATGATTAAAAAATTATTAGAACCGTTGTAAACTGTTTTGTATGTATTCAAGAATCTAGCTTCAAAAAAATAATAAATTGGTAGAGAACAGCAAAGTTGCAGCATTTTAATTGATAAAGAACAGCATTGAAATTAAATCTGTTTATAAAATAACTCTCAAATCAAAAAATAAGGTAATCAATAACTTAGCTTACAAAAAAATTTTTCGTGTTTAATCCTTAAATCCTTGTTCTTTTTTAAACATGTAGCACGGATAATCCGCACACGGATAATCGAGAGTGTACTGTATATATATATATTTCATTGCATTTACAAATTTATTCACTTGAGCAAACATTTCATAATCTTCGTACCGTTTTACATATTTCGTATTTTANTATATATATCCATCCTTGAATATCAACTAAATATCCTAGTGATTCTGAACTCTACCCAGAAGACAAGGGAACTCCAGGGTTACTTTGGGACAAGCCCTCGCGGAGACTTTTTGGTGAAGCTAAAATGCATATGCGTTACATAGAATGAAAAACCTTAAAAAACCTCAGCGGTTAGCCCACCGGCAAGGGGATTCTAACTCATGATTCGTATACCATTAAGAATATTTTACGTCAGCACTGTGGTTGTTGCGAGATGGAAGCGGAATTCATATCAACAAGCCACCGTTGGAATTCAAACTTAGGTCACCTCTTTGGGAGCCGAACGCTCCATAACCAATATTATTTTTAATGTGAAAACACTAAAATAAAAGAGAGAGCCATTTCAAATTCCTTTGAAACGTTTTAAGGAATAGAAAGACAGAGAAAGAATTCATAGTTTTTGTAATTTTCGCAACATTAAAAATAAAATTATTTTAAGTCATCAAATTATTTGCATTTATTATTACAGCCATCTGAAAGAGAAACCCTATCTTAGTTCAAGAATCACTAACTGTTCTTCTAATTAAGGAAAATTAATAAACATTTATTGTGAAAACAAAATGACATACATCATTTCCACACATCTAACGCTATTAAATACCATTTTCATTATCTTTCTCGCGAACAGTTAGTACTAATTTCTATTTTTAATTATTCAATTTTAGAAACTTCATCGTAGTCAAGTGCTTACCAGTAATGCAATCTAGTTACAATCTGTCTTTCATTAAAACTTTTGTCGAATATCTAATTCCTTATGCACTTAAATTGAATCAATTCATAAGGAAGAAGAACTTTTAAGTACAGCGAACCGTCTGTTTTTCGGAAATCAAATTTCTTCTTCATTTTTGCTTTTAGGGAAAATGAAATTTTATTTCATTAAGAAAGCTACTAGTAGAAAAAAATTGACTTTTACGAGATAAATGTTCATAACCTAGTTTTCTGCGCTTGTAGGGTCAGGGAGGAAATTTAATATTCAGCAAACGGTTACATTTTTATTAAGTGAAAATTCTAATTAAATGTATAATTTATACACGACTTGGCAGTATAAATATTTTCAGCTCAGATTGAGTTTTTTTTTATCATTTTATTTTTTTTCAGAGTTATACTTTTTTATGAATTATTTGTTATAATATCGTTATCATTTTTTAACGTGTCTTTATTACAAATTTTAACAAACTTAAATAAAACGTATGTATACTTGATGATATAAACTGCATTTGGTTCGAAAATATGCGAACATAGCAAGAATCTCGGCATGTTCCGAGCGCTCAAAGTTATTCATGTAATATTTAAAAGATATGTTGTCTGTACGATTTTACTTCAAGGCAAGGAAAGAGGTATAACCATGGAATTTAAATTTGCAATTGAATAAAATAAATTTTATATTTTATTTTATTTATAACCAGAGAATAAATAACTGATTCAATTCTGAGTTTACGATTATCAATGTTCAATTCCGTAGCTTTGTAATTTTGAACTGGATCAAGAACTAAGGAAAACTAGCCTTCGTGGTGGCCTTTTTGATGGAACTGACTCACATTTGCGTTAAATGAAGATGAAGACCACAAAAACCTACCACAATTAGCCTGACAACAAGGGGATTCTATCCTAGGATTCGTTTACCACTGAGGGTATTTTGCGTCATCACTGTGGTCTGTGCGAGACCGGAGAAATTAGCCACTGCTGGTATTCGAACCTGGTCACCTCATTGGGAGGTAACGCCCTATCCCCTGAGCACCACGATTCATTTAAATAAATTGTTAAAAAACCACATTGTCTTTAAAGTGAAAAAAAAAGCAAAATATAGTTTCATTTTTGCCCAAGTCTCAAGCAAAAAAAAAATGAAAAAAAGATGAAAACGCATCATTAATAGGCTGTATAAATTCTGCTAGCAGCAGTGACGAAATGATTGATTGAAACTTGAATTGCCCTTAGATACAGAGTTCAAATGAGATTTAAGCACTTTTGGTCGACTATAAAGTCCTTTAGTTAAAAAAATAACTATAAATCCTGCCTATAACAGTCAAGAAACGATAGAAACTTACTTGGTCATCAAAGATGGAGCTCCAAAAGAGATTTGAGTGCTCTAGCTTAAAGGAAAGTGGTCGAAATTTCAACATTCCACCTTCCTATACGCGAAGTAAATAAATACTTAATAAAAAATAAAACTATTCATAATATTTGTACTGATAATTTTCAGTAACTAGTCAGATTTTTAACTTGACATCAACTGAGAGGGTCACTTTGGAATTTCATAATTGTATTTGTAATTTTTAAATATATTATTACTAAGGTGTTATTAGTATTAGCTTAAAAAATGTCAGGAGTTTAATCACTTGAAAAAATATTTTTAGAATGAAAAAAAAAAAATTATGCTACCATGAAAGAGTGTTTATAATTTCGATATTTACATCTGATGTTTTAAAACAGAAGTAGCGTAATTTTAAATACTCGTTATAAAGTTTTTAATTATACATATTTATAAGTTCACAAATATTAATATTTTTACTTTTATAAATATGAAGGGTTTCGTGTTTATTAATTTTAAAATTTACTCGTTTATAAATATACATATTTATGTTTATCTAAGTATGCATCTATGCATATATATTTAAAAGTAAAGCATTTCCGCAATAGCCTGTTGTGGGCCAGGGGGGTCTTGAGGAGTAAAACGCCACAATTTTGTGACCAACGTCATGATAGCAGCAATGTGGTCAGTCCAGGCCGCCTTTACATCCCATACAAGCTGGGGCCCATCGATCTGAAGGTGGGTGGAATTCAAGTCGCCATTGGGCATGAACATAAATATTTACCTTTATGAATAAGTGAGTGTAATAATTAAACTGATTATTTATATTTTTTAAAATATGTATTCATTTTCTTATGAAACGCGACGAAAATGTTGCTGCGTTTTATTTAGCAGTGCTCTGTTTTATTTTTTATTTTGTAATAGGATAGTTAAGGGATCCTCCACAATATTATAACGCATCAATTATTGGTGAAAATTAAAATTCTGTGACTTAGGAATTTTTTCTTTTGCTTCTAATGGTAAGGAGAAGTACGCAAGGTAAAACAATTAATCACAAATCAAAAGTCGAAATACAGAAGAACTTAGTTATAGTCTTAAAAGTTCACCCGAGAGAATCGTAAATTAAAATTTTTTTTCAAGAAAATAAATTTAACACTTTGCACTTTAGATTAAAAACTTGATTAAATACTTGATTAAATACTACTTCTCTTATATATAGTTAAAAATTGTGTAATGTGTGCTATAGTTTATGAAGGCGATCAGGCCGACTTGCAATCCTTTGCTTGTGATTAAAAGTACAGATTCTATCTGAATTAAACTTATATTTCTAACACAAATCTGAGAGTCATAATTCATAAGCTAGCAATAGGATTTATGTAGTTCATTATTAATTAATTTCGAATTATAAAAAGAAATTATTTAGTTTTTAAGCGAAAAAGAAAACACATAAATTAGCTTAAAATTACATTCAATACTAATGTATAAAGGAGTTAAAAGAAAGATAAAAATAAACAGAAATTTAAACAATTTAATATTCCAAAATAAAATATTTCTGCCTTTTTTTAAAAAAAAATTTCAAGTTAAATTAAGTTATAGAAAATATCAATCGTTAAATGAAATTCAGGGAAGATATAGGGGCAAAAAAGTCTAAAACCACGACACCGTTGCACGTTTAAATCATTAAGTATAGATAGCGCAGAATTATTTTGTGATAATTTAAAAAAAAAAATTGACAGTTTTAATGACACAACTGCTTTGAAAATAAATATTACATAGCTAGTTAGAAAAATAAAAATAATTCCTCAATTTTTTGATGTCAAACTAAAATATCAAAGAATTTAATGTGCACTCAATTCTAACTTCATCTGAAATTAGCTCATAACCCTTTAGAAACCCCTATGACACCCCTCAAATATCCATAATTTTCTTAGCACCCCCTTAAGTTCTTCAGCGCCCACTAGGGACAACAGCACGCATGTTGTGGACCTAGGGTCCAGACTGGAAGGCACACTCTTTATATAATATAATTATATATGATCC
Organism: Parasteatoda tepidariorum; assembly: GCF_043381705.1. Lineage (NCBI taxonomy): Eukaryota > Metazoa > Arthropoda > Arachnida > Araneae > Theridiidae > Parasteatoda > Parasteatoda tepidariorum. The sequence goes on from NC_092204.1 coordinate 73,767,011, forward strand.
GATCCGATCCGATCCGATCCGATGCGATATGATATGATATGATATGATATGATATGATATGATATGATATGATATGATATGATGTGATGTGATGTGATGTGATGTGATGTGATGTGATGTGATGTAATGTAATGTAATGTAATGCAATGCAATGCAATGCAATGCAATACAATACAATACAATGCAATGCAATACAGTACAATACAATACAATAATTCATTTGCAAAGGTGTTCCTTTTGTAGAATAACATAGTATTACTTTAAAAACATAATAATCTAAACCTAATTTACGGATTACGTTTTTAAATTGATATTACCTTTTAATATTTAAGCTAAATAAAATATCTAATAGTTCCCTTTTAAGAGATATCTATGCTTAAGATGTCCTTCTTTATTTTTTTCAAATACACTTTCCTTAAGAGAGAAGTTATTTTTTTCGCCATTTTTCAGTTATTACAATATGACCCCTATCTAAAAACAAGCATTTTATAGAGAACATGTTATTTAACAGGCTTCCTCTTTAAAGCAAAGGTATCCAGTTCTTAATGCAACCTTCTTTCTTTCAATCAAAGAAAAATGCAAAGAATTTCCTTAATTCTGCTTCATCTTGTTTAAAAAGTGAAATAGAAGGATTTTTTTTCCTTTCTATCTTTGCTGCGATTCGCTTACTTCCAGAGATGTTCTTCATTTATTCTCCTTGGCCTGTTTCTTCCAGCATTTGGCGAAGGAAGAACATTTACTCGAAAGAAATATTCAGTTTCCAATCAAAAGCCGTTGCTACGGAGTTTAAAATAAGGGAATTTGATTTTAATGAACAAGAAAATTCAGTTCTTTTGTTTATTTTAAGATTTAAAACGATTGAAGGATTCAGCTTATGAAAGACAATAAATTTAAATGTAACAATCTCGATTTTCGATTTTACAAACTGCTGTGAGAGAATAAAATATTAAAGGGGTTCAAAGCTAGAAAAGTAATGGACTGAAAATGAAATTGAATAAAAACTGAATTAATTCTTCCTTTGAGAAAAAGTCAATATCATATTTTAAGCTATTACGTCACCCGAATACACAATTTACTACTTCTCAAAAGAAAAATCAATTGAATTTTTCATCAAGANATTGAATAAAAACTGAATTAATTCTTCCTTTGAGAAAACGTAAATATCATATTTTAAGCTATTACGTCACCCGAATACACAATTTACTACTTCTCAAATGAAAAATCAATTGAATTTTTCATCAAGATTTAAATATAATCAAATCAAATTTTAAGTAATCAGATTGAATATAATCAAGACAATTTTTGACGTTACATTTTATATTTTTAACGACTTCTTCAAAGAGTAAGAATAAAAGTAACTTCTGTCTGGAAATTGGTTTATTGTTAAGCAAATATAAATTGTTTGTGTACCTTTATAATAAATTTTCAGAATGTATTTAAAATGGAAGTGCTTATTTTATGAAGCAAAATTAATTCTACCATTTTCAAATTGTTTTTATATTAACAATTATTGAAATTAAGTAACAAAATGAGGGGAATATTAAAGCCACACATTTTTTTATAAAGTTATTCTAATAAAATTGATTTTCTTCCTAAAAGAAACATACGATCGACCCCTTACACTTCAGATAATTCAACTTTCAGATAATTGTGGGACTACAATTGGCTAAAAAAACTTTTTTAGTTAAAAAAAATTATTCGTTAATTAAAACAAATTACTCTTACGAAACTATTGACCATTATGATAGCATATCATCAAGGCAAATTTTTAATACATGTTCAATATACGCAAGCATGAAAAGTTTAAAAACTATGTGATATTTTATCTTGATTCAGGATTTAGTTGTCAGGTTAAAATATTCATGAACTTATTAATCATATTATGGTCGTCATATGAATTATCATGTAGGAATCAAATACAAATGTTAATAACATACAAAAGAAAAAGTATTTAATTTTAATAAAAAGCGAATAAAAACAAAGAATAATTCTCAGTATTCCATAGGCTTATTGCGTATATCAAGAAATTTTAACCAATTATTGTTATTACGAAACGCGAAAACTTGCTCTACTCTCATACTTTTATAGAAAACTAATCAAAAATGAAAAACTAACAATTTTCAATTTTTGAACTTATTTTTCACTTAAATTGACACATTAAAATGTAAGCTCTCAGACAACTATTCTAAGTTTCCCCTAAAAAGAAATTCTTTCAAGTTTTTTACAACTTTCCAGCATCTCTAAAAATATTTGCAAATGAATTTAGCTTTACCTTCAGGGAAAGGACTAATAAATGACAAAAACCACAATCGGAGCAAAATGGGACTAATGGTTTCAAATTTTAAATTTTAAAAAAGTCAAAGAGTTATCAAATTTTAAAAAAGTCCCATTTTTAAAATTTGATCTCACAAAAACTGTTTGACAGACTTCGCTCAAATTTTGTGTTTTCCAATTTAAAATTACATTCTTTAAAATGCTGTTTTACTTTCTTGTAATCTTATAATGAAACAGTTGGGCTACAACTTTTTGTTTCTTTAAAAAAAGAACGGCCTTTTATAAGGGATGCTAGATAAAAAAAAGTTAAATACAAATGATGTATGCAAGCACTTTTTTTCGTAGCAATGTACAAGGTAGTGCACTATATATATTTTTTAGATGAAATTTCATTTGGAAATTTTTAAAAAGTATCTGTCTCAGCAGACAATCCTTTATTTGAAAAAAAAGGAAAACAAATCCTTGCAGAAAAACCATATTTGTCTGGTCAAAACTTACTTTAAATTTGAAAAATATTTGGAATTTCAATAAAAGCATCAAATTTTAGGGTATTTAAGTGATTTATTAGATTTTTTTCCATGCGTTATGGTTACTGTTAATCAAAATTATAATTCCTTATCAACCACACATTTATTTAAAATTTAACGCTAAAAAGTAAATTTTACAGGAAAAAAATTTTTTTTTCTCAACAAACTCTTAAAAATTACGATAAAATTACCAGACTGTTCATCAGAAAGTATTCATTTTACCATTTATGCATTTTAGCATATGGAAATGTAATAGACTTTATAATCCATTTAAAATATTTTCTGGTACTGTGCATTTTAAATGGCTGTACTGTTTTGAACGGAATTGGTAAACGTTAATTATAATTCTTCCTAATGAATCATAACAGGGATGCTTTTAAGTGTTAAATTGATGCGTGGTTAAACATGGTGTCTCTTGTAGTCTCGATTTCATGTGGTGGGTAATGGTATTTACTATTTCTGTATAAATTTCACTTAGACGAGGCGAAATGGAGTTTTCGTCTAACAACAAAGAAATGGCTCTTAATGAAACATTAAATTTTGATTGCAAACAAAATTTCATTTGCAAACTTTATTAACTTTATTTTGAAATGCTGAATCGGAATAATAAGTTATTTATTTTGAGTCAAATCAGTTGTTTATTTTGAGCCTATGTTGTTCGCCCTTCCTATGCTAAAAATTTTTCATGCTGCATGCTACAAAATAATGTTAAAAAAAAGCAATTTAAAAAAAATTTCAGCAATGTCCTAGTGGCACAACGAGAAAGCTTATGTATAGACCTTTTTCTTAATTTTTTTCTTCTTTAAAATTTCATTGGAGAATCCCATGCACTGCTTGTTACACTCTCCAAATCCCATAGTTGCTTCTCATTCTTTATTCTCCCCTCCCCCCAAATGTCGATAAGTTCAACAACAAAAAAAATTATAATCATTTTATTTTTAAAATACATAATTATTGCAATATTATGTAAGGACATTTTATGAATAAGTTAATCACAACGAAATGAATGATTCCTAAGATTTTTAAAATACTTAGTGATTGAATATATATATATATATATATACATAATGAAACTTTCCTCAAAACTATAAAGAAATAAAAATATATTATTTGCGGGGTTCTGAGCTAGTAATTATAAACTATACATTTGTCATTTTCAAATTTTTTTAAAGTTTGTGGCCCTTGCTAGATCTCGGGGGGTTTAAAATAAGGGAAAAAGCTTAGTGCCAAATATTTTATTAGTACACAAATAGCACACGGACAAACAAACATAAATTTAATTAATTAAGAAAAGAGAAATAAAAGGAAGGTCCATTCAGTTCGATGTCTGAGCATCCACTGCCTTGTACATGGTGGCGCTGTTGTAGCTTAGTTATGTGGTTGCTACAGNAAATGTTATTTATAGTAGGAAAGAGGACAGTCATACCAACATAAAATTTATAAATTCATAGTATTCTAAATTTTATTATTAATATTTTTTTTTTCTTTTTGGCTTACCAAAAAAAATTTGTGGAGGGGGATGTAATACAAAAATTAAATACTTTTGTATTAATAAAAGCATTAAAACTTCATTCGTTTTCATAAAATATCTTTGGTAAAGGATAAGGGTAGAAATTCTATTTTGGGACTTCAAGGCTAAAAACATGCCAATGAATAATAATTAGATTTATACTTCAAAAGAGAAGTTATTTTAAGATTATTTTAAGTCACTTCCATATAAGGAAAGATTAAACGATTTGCTTTGAGTAATAAATAAATTGATGAGGCGTAAGAATACAGAAAAAGGCAATATTGACTGGCCTCTTCACAACTTTTAATCATCCTATAAAACGCAGGAGCAATGTTTTTGCGTGTGCTTTTTGTTGTTTATCATGCTTAAATAAAATCCGTCAGCTTAGACGGGACATGGGTCTCCCCCCATCTCCAGTTTGAAGGGGGCTGAGATGCTGAGAGTTTTTTAAAGTTTAATTTTTTTGCAGTTTTGCAGTTTAAACCGATGAAACCGATTTAGAAAAGGCTAAAAAATTCTTTTCACGTAAATTAGAGAAAAGCAAGGATATTTATCAAAAATCTAAAAATAGACGAATGTATACTGTTTATGTACTGATAGTAGAACTGTCAGACATTTTTTTTAAAAAAATTTAGAATACTGCATGCTTTATACCTCAAATTCTTATTGGGTGATGACCTTCTATGTTGAATGCATCGAAATATACTGCCAAATAGTGTAAATATCCTCCACCGATTTGTGAAAATTTAATAAAGAGAAAAAAAGAATGTTTAAAATTTTCCTCCCCCGTCTCCACCCCTTCAACAGTTGAGTTCGTAAGAAGCAATAAATGAAAAGTAATTTTACTTGTTAATAATATATATTGCAATGAGCTCATTTCATGCAACAACTCAAATTGAAAATAAAAATTTTGTTATAAATCTCTCTTTTAAAAATTTTGTTATAAATATTCAATATCTAACCACTCATTATCTAGTATTTTTAGTTTAATTATTCATTTTTGATAACTTTTAAAACAGCAGTTGATATATTAGATAAGAGTAAGTAGACATATAGAGACTCATACTATATACAATTTTGATTTTACGGATTTCTTTTTCCTTTTAAATGGCAAATTTTTTATTAAAATACTAAACAAAAAATACCTACCTGTTGCATGATGTGTAAAAAGTGTATTTCGTAACAACTTCAAATTCTAAGCTAGAACATTTACTTTTTAAAATAAATATGTAATTTTGAAGAGCGTTTTGAAACTTTAACACCGAACTCTTTTTTTTTTTCCAATGGCAGGCACTGAATTTGAATCATTGCCTATACTATGCCAGAATTGTTGCTCATTTCGCGTTACCCAGTGGGCACCTGTGAACCAAAGTCACGGAGGCGAGCAACATTGCCCACGCCACACTGCCACTAACCCGTTTATAGGATGGGCCACATTCACAAATCATACACACACACAACAGAGGACAGCACAAAGAGAGAGAGAAACATCCATGCCCAGAGCGGGATTCGAACCCGCATCCTATGGCTTCGCAGTCAGGCACGCGCTAACCGCTCTGCCACCTGGCCGGCACACCGAACTCTTTTTTCGTATCTTCTGTCAATGAATGGATAATTCGATTTCATTGTAGATTTGACAAATTATTTACCATATTTTGAAAAAGAAGTACACGTGCAAAGAGCGAAAAAAAAAACAGACTACCCTGTATAACTTTTGATCAAATGATCGAATCTTCACGTTCAAACAGATCAATCTTAATGGTTCAAGGGCATGACCTCAATTATGATATTACTAAGGGCAGACAATATCTTAAGTTATGAAATCAGACAGGAAATCGTACTTCCTCTGAATAAACACACTTTTCTTTTATAAGATTTCTGATAAAGGTAAAATATGGTCTCAATAGTTTGGTTAGGAGAGCGCTAAAAAGTTTGGACCCCTTAAGGTTAATTTTTTTATTTTTTGCGTATTTCTTTATATATTGAGAACTTTTTAAGCTAATTTAAAAGCACAATTTTAAGCACTATTATAAAATTCGTTTATCCAAAGATAATCCCATTCAAGAAATAACCTTTATTAAATATTTTTTATTTTTAATTATTTTATTTTATAATATTCAAAAACGTTTTGAACTGTAAGATATACAATTTTTTACATTATTTTAAAGAATATAATTTCACATAGCATATTACAAAATTTGGGCGTAATCGGTCGAATAGTCCCTAAGAAATCAAACTTTGAGCGCCTGACTTTTTTCAAATTTGAATTTTCTGAAACTATTCGATCGATTTTGCTCAAATTTCGTATTTAGCCATGTAAAATTATATTTTTAAAAATGAGGCAAAAAGTTGTATACTTTACAGTTCAAAATTTGCTTACTTTTCAAAACATTTTTATCCCATGCTCCAAGATTTCATGATAAAAATTAGTAAATTTCACCTCATATACCGAATTTCATTAAAAATTATAACACTATATTTCATGGTTAATTTTACCAAAATCATTACTAAAGCACTTACACATTCACAAAAACAGAAACCTTGCCCACATCCGACCCGGTAAAACTTACCGAGCTTTTCGGCGTTCCCATCGATTAAGAAACACGGTAAATTTTTTTCTATATTCTGGAAGTTTTGATCATTTTGTTTTTTCTCAGTGTGCATGCAACAGATATAAAAAGATAGTTAACTCTCTGGTGTGCTCTAGTTGCACAACATGTAAAGTTTTTTTAAATAGTCGGGGTTCTAGACAATTTGACCTAGTATGGATAGCAAACCTACTATCCAATATGTAGAGTTAAAGTTAAACACATTTAATGTCAAGTTATCAAATTGCGGGTTATACAATTCTGTTATTTTGCTATTCAGTTGTTATCGTAGGACTAAGGTAAAAAATACCGTTTATTTTTTCTTTTTGATGTTCCCGCTGATTAATAAATACTATACTTTGTACAAAATAAATAAATAAAAAATACGGTAAATTTTACCACATTTTGACAGTTTTGTTGACCATATATTTGCTCTCAGAGATTTTATAAAATAGTTTTTCGATATTTCCGAAAGAGTCAAAATATGTTTATAAGCAAATGAATCCAGGAAACATATAATGCATTGCCAAATGCATCATTTCATTTGTTTCTAACGAATTAAAGAAATCGCAAATTACCAAAAAATTAAATGATTATAAAAACAATTTTTAAGAAAATGATGAAGAAATAACAAGCGTAGGGGAGAGTGGGGTTAATTGTAACAGGGTACAATTGTATCAGAGCAAAAATTTAGAGTGTCGTGTTCTAGATTTGGCTCCTAGGTGGCGCACAAGGTGTATTTAATAAATCTACATGTACACCCTTGCTGGCAGCCATTTTTATGTACTTTTGAAAGAGTTACATCACAAAAGATATTTTCACGCTACTACTCAAGTACTTTTTTTGGTATTAGAATATTATATTGTAACAAAGTAATTTTGTTTAAACAAATAAAAATTATTAACCGAATATGTAAGTGGATACCTAAATTAACATTTCAAAAAAAAAGATTAGTTTTGTTAATTAACTAGCATTGTTTTTAACAAATGAAGCTGAAATGGCGTCTTGGGGATGATTGTAACAATAAGTAAAGGGACGATTGTAACAGCTGAAAATAAATAATCTTATGTTTACAAACCATTACTTAACTCTTTAAGAACCACCAATAGTTTCCTATATCATTTATATTATGTTGCATGTGCATTATTTTATTTGTCACCTTTCACAGCATAAATTAAAATTTTTAACCCCTTAAAGTTAAAAGTTTAACCCTTTAGGTCTCTGCTCATTATTATTTTTACACCTAAAATATCACTACTATTTTGATCAATAAAAAAATATATCACAACTATGATAATATGTATAATTAACTATGTTTTAGTTGAATTTATGAACTGTTACAATTGACCACGTAAGTGGGGTCAATTGTAACAAGTGCACGACTGTCAAAAATTGTTAATAACTAATATAATAACATTTAAAATAAGGTTTTTTTTTCTAGTAGAGGATAGTTTACTTTACTCGTCTGTCAATTAATTCACTAATAATATATTGGATTTTTTGTTAGTTAAAAATAGTTAAGTAAAAACTGTTACAATTGACCCCACTCTCCCCTACCATAAAGTTCATAATCAGCTGGAAAGAAAGTAAGAAAAAAATTTCAAAGTTTTTTTGGTTGTATTCAGTTATTAAATTTCTGATAAATATGCAATCCTTTGTCAAATAAATATTTAAATTATTTCGCAATAAAAATATTTATAAACATGCTGAAATATATATTATTTCAATATAATCTTTATTAAAAAAATATATCGCTATTTAAAAAATGAAGCGAAACATCGATGTAGTTAAGATGAAGAGTATATAATTATTAAGACTGTATATATGTTACTTTACAAACTTATTTTTGAAAATTAATGTTTTCCGCGTTCGAGGCTAATATTGACCTAAATGAAGGTCATGCAGCTGAACGAATTTATCTTCACTTCAGAGATAGAATAGAAATGCAGGCATTTTCAAATTTAGGACTTTACCGCACGTTCACTAATGTATGCTCTGCTTTAATTCAACAAATATTCGAAATTGTTCAGTAGTAACCAGTGACGTAAGCAGTCTCAGGTGCACTTTCCAGCAAGATTTATAAATACTCCCTATCTTAAACTTAACGCAATTTTTCTTAAAATTTTAATATGAGTCAAGAACACTATGAAGAGACATTCAAAAATTTATAGTCATTTATTTTATTTTAATTTATATTAATTTATCTATATTAATTTATATATTTTAATTTATGTATTTTTATTTCAATTATTTTAATTTAAATTATTTTAATATTAGTTAATAAGGAATTAATAATTGCAATGGAAAGGCGGAATTTACTATGCTTACTAAGCCACAATGTAAGAAATATATAAAACTTTTCAAGATTATTATTATTATTATTATTTTGGAAAAAATATAAAAAGTTTAAAAGGTTACTTTTTTATGAGGCCTCTTAAGTAACAGTTGGAAAAAAAAATTTGTATTATACTTTTGTGTTAACGGAGAAAGTTTACAAGAAAACCATACATTAAATCAAAGTAAAACTATCATTTTATTCAAGTATACTATTTAGAGTGCAGTGTTACGTGGCAAAGTTTTTTCAAAAAATTACAACTAGTATCATTTTACCATTTCCCATACTCATTTTAATGGAACTAATTAAACAATAAATTATGTTTTGTAGTTTAGTTACTTATCGGGTTTATGTTTCTTTTTGCACATGAACTCCATTGTTCTTATCAGAAAATTTTAAAGTAGATCGTATACTACCTACCGTGAGAAAAAGGTACAATCAAAACTACTAGAATATGGTAAATTTTGACGCGTTTCTGACTCTATGGAAGCACAAAAAAGCTCGGTAATTTTTACGAAGCTCTTTAAAAAAATATGGTTTATAATATATGATAAAATTTAATAATTTTTAATGATACCTTAGAGCATGGCATAAAAATCATTCATTCGGTTCAATTTATTTTTCAGGTTTGTATTTTTTACTAAATGTGTGGTAATAAGAAATATTATTTTGGAAGAATTTCCAGTAAACCGTTACCATAGGAATAGAAAAACTACCGGAAAAATGGTTTAATTGGTAGTATATTTTGATTCTGTTGGAAAGAATTATACATATTTTTTTCCTTTACCATACAGCACAGAAAATTTTACATGAATTTTTTTCTTCGTGCATATATATCAAATTATATCCATATAAATCGATTAAAAATTATCGATTTATTTAAAAATCACGCAACCAACCAAACTTTAATCTACTTCCTATTAATGTGATCCCTTCAAATCCTATGGGACTCCCTTACATAACCAATTCTAAGAGTTTTCATGCTTTTGTATTTACCTTTTTTTATTTTACGTACTTTATAGTGTCGTTATATTTTTTTTTTGCTTTTGTACTTTTACCTTTAAGGATTTCACGCATTTTATAACATTGTGTTATTTTTTTCTTCAAGTTCTCCTTAAAAGGTGATGGAAATAAAGCTTCAATTAAAATTTAGTTTTTACGCGAATNGTAATTTTTACCGAAGCACTTTAGTAATGATTTTTGTAAAATAAATAATAAAACATGGTTTTATAACATGTGATAAGCTTTGTTAATTTTTAATGATACCTTAGAGCATGGCATAAAAATCATTCATTCGGTTCAATTTACTTTTCAGGTTGGTATTTTTTACTAAATGTGAGGTAATAAGAACTATTATTTTGGAAGAATTTTCAGTAAACCGTTACGATAGGAATAGAAAAACTACCGGAAAAATGGTTTAATTACAGTATATTTTGATTTTGTTGAAAAGAATTATATATATTTTTTTCCTTCACCATACAGCACAGAAAATTTTACATGAATTTTTTTTCTTCGTGCATGTATATCAAATTATATCCATATAAATCGATTAAAAATTATCGATTTATTTAAAAATCCAGCAACCAACCAAACTTTAATCTACTTCCTTTTAATGTGATCCTTTCAAATCCTATGCGACTCCCTTACATAACCAATTCTAAGAGTTTTCATGCTTTTGTATTTACCTTTTTTTATTTTACGTACTTTNTTTTTTTTTTGCTTTTGTACTTTTACCTTTAAGGATTTCACGCATTTTATAACATTGTGTTATTTTTTTCTTCAAGTTCTCCTTAAAAGGTGATGGAAATAAAGCTTCATTTAAAATTTAGTTTTTACGCGAATTCTTAATATGTCTATATTAAGGGTGATCTTTACGGAACTCCCAGTATAGCATGGGCTCGCAAGAAGGACTTTTTTTAGTGTAATTGTTCAGATATACAAGATATCTGATAAAGTCTTTAACTCAGACGCGGTTTAAATTTTTTACGTTTGGTTAATAGAAACATTTTTTTAATTTAATTTTTTATTATTATTTATTTATTAATGATTCTCAAAATTTGCCATTTGAATTGTGTTTCAACACACGACAATTCAAATAGTAATTTAAATAAACAGTAGTTAAATAAAAAAAAAAAACTTTTTTTTTTAAGGTTTTACTCCTTCCTGTTTATTCAACAGCCTTCACCAATCATTAAAAACAACTTTGATTAACGTTCCGTTAAATCTGAGCAGCACTTTTATACGGTATTATGTGCTTTTGATTCATTCACGAATGCAAAGTGACTCGTGTACCGATCTTTCTTTATGCTTCCAAAAAATAAATGTAGTGCAAAAATGTTTTACTTTATAATGATATATCACTTTTTTATAGTTTGCATTAATAATAATATAATTTAAAAACCCTTAGATAACCTAAGGACTTGTCAAATATCTGATGCATGTAAGTTAAACGATTAAACTTATCTCATTACTACAAATAAATAGTTCGAATAAAATCCTTATTTATTATAGAAATTTAATAACTTTAAGTTCACAAATAAATTAATCATTTAAAAAAGCGGTAAAAACTTAATTTATTCACATTTTTATTTATTAAAACTTTATTTTCTTCATTAAAAAGATGTGAGCGATAGTTTTTTTTTTATAATTAGTTAATATTTTTGCAGATTAGTCAATGATTATATTAACACTTTCGAAGAAGTCTTTTTCTGCGTTAAAGAGTAAAAGATACCAAACACGGCTAACTTCAAACAATAAAATTTGCACTTATTTGTAGTTGTTTAGATCTTAGCGGAATAGCTACTGGCAATTGAAATTTATTTGTTTTACAAAATAAATAAAACTTTTTTGATCATGAAAGAAGAAAAAAATTTTAAGACTACTTTGTTTTTTAAATTTCATATTTTAATACAAATATAATTCCGATAATCTAACAGTCTTTTTAGTAACTATAAGACTGTTTTTTATAATTGAAAAATATCAAAAAAAAATATGCTTTTGCTTGTTATTAGAGCTTAAGAAAAAAATTTATGAAAGGGACACCGGTGACCTCTCCGAGTCGTCAAAGAGTTAAGAGATTTGATTTCGTGAAAAAATTAAACCAAATCGATGAAATTTTATTTAAAGTTATAGTTCGAGGAAATTTTTTCACAAAATGTGTCTGATATGAGCCTATCAAACGTGTTGAGCAGGAAATTGAAACTTTGACTTAAAATACATATTTTTGGCAAAATACGAGTCCCCGAATCAAGGAGGTCTAATGATTTTCTTTTCAATCGTTTGCCATTTTTTAGAAAAATTATGTAAATCTAACTTGATGACCAAGGCTAAGACAAAAAGTTTAGGAATAAGACTGTTCAGCAAATCACGACACAGTAAATAAAATTTTTCTTCCGTATATTTATGACCAATACTATGACTAAACGATAAGAAATGTTAGTGATAGATGACGTCAGTGACGGATAGAGATAAATAAACTTTCCACAACATTTATAAAAATTAACTTTTTTAAACTTATAAAAAATGACAAAATTGCATTAATTTATTCATTTAGTTTCTTTATTTATTTAGTTTATTTATTTAACTTAAAACTTATTGCGTTTATTCCTATGATTGTATATATATATAAGCTTTATAATAAAAGATGCTTTGCATGATTATGAGCTAAATAAATTATAAACAATCCGTGTCTTTTAAGGGAAATATTTTGCTCTTCATTTCTTTGAACCTGGCGTTCGTAATTCCGTATATAATGTTAAAACTTTTATAAATTAATAATTTTCGAAATCATTAATTTTTTTATATAGTAATCTAGATTTTTATTATTATTATATTTTCGGGTATTATTATATTCTTTGACCCTAAATTTTGAATTTGGCAAATAAAAAATCTGCAACTGGTTAGATACACTGCACTGTATATAAGTATCTTGATTATAAAATATTCTAGTCAAGATACTTATGCAATTTGGTTCTGCCAATTACCTAATTAATTAAAAAATATTCTATTAGGCTATAATTGGATAAATTGAAAATATTTCACTTAGAAGTTCTGTATTTTCAGTTAAAAGTTCTGAATTGGAATTAAAGAGTCTAATTTGTACTACTGAATAAGTTTAAGATTCAAGGAATTACATATAATAAAAGATACTTTTAGCTGCAAGTGGTTAGAAGAATTTTTACTTATTTTCTCTGCTCTTTCGAGTGCAGCGATCAACTGAGCAAATTTGATAGCTTGTTTTTATTCTTGAATGCATTACAAGGTTTCGCAGTTAAAAATCAGGAATATAGAGCGATGTAAAGATGTATTCTAATACTAGGAACCTAGGGCAGAAGGGGTAAATCAAGTTTAATCAAGTAGTTTCACTCGCTTTTCAAAAACAATGTTCTTAGTTTTTTTTTTTTTTTTTTTTTTTTAAAGATTGCAAAAAGTAAAAGACCCAATGTTTAGCTCAGTTAAGCCTCAGAGTTAGTTTGTCGATAATAAATAAATTGTAAACTACTTTTCTGGATTTAGAAATGTTTCCCGCATTTTTTCAATATTTATTCCAAATCTAATCTGCTTTTTAAATCTAATTGTACATAAAATAAATGAGATGTATTATTTGAAATTATCAATAACTTAGTAACAGAATAAGTTCTCGGTCAGAAAAATTTTAATAGAGTCGGAGTCGTGCACTCAAAAAGAGTCCGGAGACATACATTTCAACTACCGACTCCACAGCTCCGAATTATCCAATCAGGAAGGCGAACCTTCAATATTATTTGACACAGTCACAAAAATTTTAAATTTCTCGTGATTTGTAGTTGAAACATTTGTTTTCTCTCACTCGCGATTTCCTTTGAGAGATGATGGGGGGTGGAGCGTCGCGTGGGTGAGAATATTTTGGAGAACTTAATCTGATACGATACACCCGGCTCCGAAAACATCATTATTGGCGAAGCTTTCTCTTCCTATTGTGGCAACCCTAACCGCCACGCGAACGGGCTACCAACCACACAGCAGTCGAGTCCATCGCCATCTTAAAGGACACGTTCGCTACGACTTCGTTCTAGAAGACCGCTTCTGGGCACGTTTGTGGATATTCATTAATGTCACAGGTAACAAATTAATTTTATGACTAATATCAAAATTTTTTGTTTTAATTTAATTTGTAATGATTGCGCTTTGTTTTTGAGTGAAGCGGCGAAAATCGCGAGGTGACGAATTTTCGGGGTGTGCGCACCGATGTGTGAGTTTGTGCGTAGAAATGGGTAGGTGGAGGCGGGGGTAGGGTTAGGGTTCTTCGTGAGCAGCTGGTTCGAAACGGGCAAAGAAGAGAGGGAAAAAAAAGTTAGGGTTTTTGTTTAGTTTAAACATGATTCCTACGCATAGTTTAAACGCTGGTTCGATCTCTGTCACACCCCCATAAACTATTCAAAACAAGTGGATATATTATTTATCCTCTATCATCTAAGTTCTATGAGACGCTTGTTATTGCATATTCATTGGTTGCAATAGAAACTAATATTTTTTATTATTGACATTTGTTTATTAAGTTAAAAAGAAATATCTTAAATAAATGATTTCCTCTCTCTTATTTAATATTTCTTTTGATTAAAACTTTATTAAATGTGCGCATTCAAGAAGGTGTTTCGGAAAAAACTAATTTTTGCAAGCCGCTATGAATTAATTCCGTTTTTATGTCAATTAACAATAGATTGTTTTTTTTTGTTTAATAAGAAAAATATTAAAATCTCTGGCTGAAAATTAAAGACAAAGCATATATTAAATTTTGAGTAAAAGATAAAAAAACAAACATTATTAGTCTCATTTACATATATTAAAATAAAGAGCTTGTCCTTAATAAAATTAAATGGTGGAAAAAAATTTTCCTGTGATAAAAAGTTTCAGTTCAGCTTTTTACTTAATCCAAAAGTTCAGTTTTTTTACTATATAGATAAGCCACTTAAACTTTTTAAATAAATCCTTGGATTAAGTTTTTTTCTAAATTTTTTTGGTTACCAAAAATTTAAAAGGCAACAGATTTTAATCTTGTTACTCGAACTCATACATCTGCATTTAAGAATATCATTTTTATAAATTCTACGTTTTTTGATAATATATTGAAATTTGAAGAATAATTCAATACAAATTTTTCTTGAGTAGTTTTTCATATATTTTCTGGGTTGCACAAATAGATTGAACAAACGTGTACTGTATTCCCAAGCTGTAAGTTGTACACCCCTAAATTCCGTGATTACTTTTCCCAAAGGAAAGAAAATAACAGTTATTAATAACTCTTAATTATTAACTAATTGCTAACAATAATTTTATATAATTAATAATTAATTAATATTTATTTTTAAAAAATGATATCCTGTATAATTTATTGCATCATTTAATTTGAACGCATTTATTAAAGCTGAAAATTAAGTTGCTTCTAAATAAACTAAAGGAAATTAAGGAAAAATTCAGAAAATTAAATATTAATTACTCTAATTCTTTTACGTCACTTAAATTCTGAGGATGTGATTTACTTTTTAATCAATTGCAGATAATAATTTGATGTTGTTACAAATTATTTGTAATCATGTAAATGTAATTTAATAATTTACATAGTTTATATAAAATCTGAAGGATATTTGGATTTACGGTCTGCCTGATTACCCAAAACAATTACGTTTAAAAATATAGTCACAATTTAAAAATTTAAATAATTGACTGTTTTGTTTTTGTATTTATTATAGATTTATTTATCTTTTTCATTTGTAAGTTTTGGAAATCTGACTTTTCACCTGGG
Source organism: Parasteatoda tepidariorum (assembly GCF_043381705.1). Taxonomy (NCBI): domain Eukaryota; kingdom Metazoa; phylum Arthropoda; class Arachnida; order Araneae; family Theridiidae; genus Parasteatoda; species Parasteatoda tepidariorum. The sequence goes on from NC_092204.1 coordinate 73,783,026, forward strand.
TTTGATTTGTGAAATGTTCACTCGATTCACGTTCGTTGTGTTAAGTTGTTTAAGGTGTTAAATGAGGCATTCCTACTGTAGTAAATATCACTTTACATTCTGAAAAAGAAAAAAATCAATTCGGTTTTTTTTTTTTTGAAAACTATTTTAAATTAAATACAATCATTAATTACTATTATTATTTTATGAAGTTCACAGAATTTAAGGAACAATAAATATATCCTTGCTCAATTTGTTAAAAAAATAATTTGACTAAATATATAATGATTTTTGACTGTATCATGAGAAGTTAATTCAACCAGCAAACTGAATACTAGAATATAAATTAGTTATTCATCACAATTTTTATTAAAATAAACACAGATTTAGATTAAAATATTTAAAAAAGTAAATAATCGGAAAAATATCAACAACATAATCCTTAGGTTGGGAGCATTTTTTGTTATTCTGGTTCTGCATGTTATGTCATACGTGAAATGACGAACAGTAAAATTTTTATATTTCATAATTTTATGTTTTATTTATGCATAACATTTTTCACCTGACAACTCAAATTTATTTCATAGTAAATCATTGTAAGAGTGGTGTAGCATTAAGTACGGGCAGAATGCTTTTTTACAGCGATGCACGTTCATACATTTGATTTTCATTTTAAACAAATTTTTACGTTTGTATTTTATTGAATGAGTTTTATCCTTTAATACATTGTCAAAAATAGTGTTGAATGATAATTTCTAGAGTTTAAACATGATTTTAGTTTTTAGATCTGCTCAGGGTAAAGTGAGGGGGAAAAAAATTTAAATTACGAATTTGAAGCACCTATATGTGAAAAGTTGCGTTTACAAGGCGTATTTATATCACAAAACCTCAGTAAATCAATTTATGTCTTCAATTTCCGAAGAAGCTTTAAATATAAAGCATTTCTGACGCAAACCTAAAAACCCTTTATGTCTTCAATTTCCAAAGAAGCTTTAGATTTAAAGCATTTCTGACACAAATCTGAAAAAACCGATTGATAAATAATAATTCTGATATGAACTCAAAAATGAACCATCAAAGAAATAAATCTGAAGAGTTTAATGTGATAGTCATCAAGACAAGAGGACATCGCCTTCAATACGCAACTCATTAAAAACATGTTTTTTTTTCTTTGCAAAAATAGTATCTTATTTATTACACATTCACAAAAACAGGACCGTGAAAGAAAAAAAAACTATTCTACGCCAGTTTAATTTAGAAAATTATTAACAGTATCTCCACAAATTCGCAAAAACAAACTTTTTCAAAAAGACTGGGCAAACCTAACGATTTTGCTATTTTTCGCAAAATCACAAAATAGGCAAAATAAGACCTTATTTTCTAAAAATTCACAACATTAAGAGTAGATTCTTCAGAAAATGATAAAAATAGGACCATATTTTCACAGAATTATTATTAGATTTTTCAAACTTTTTTCTTATAGAAGTTGAGCGACTTCTGCCCAAATAATATTAAGGAGTATATTATATTAAAACCTACAAGGATTTTGTTCATTTTATGAAATTAAGGGCCTTTCGAATGTTTAGGTCTTATTTCAATCAAGTTTCTTTGCTCGATCATTTTCCCTCAAGAAAAAAATAAATTATGCAGATAAAGGAACTAAAATGAAACAACAGGCGAAATTTTACTTACTGGAAAAAATATCTATATTTTGCAATACACTTGCGTGGAGTAAAAATATTCTGGTAAAATTGCCGTACGGTGACAATTCTGGTAATAATACCATAATTCTGATTAATTAAACCAAAATATATGTAAAACATTCATTTGGTAATTTTTTGATTCAAAATTATAGTTCTTATTTATGCTACACATTTGATAAAAAATACAAAACTGTATAGTAAATTTAACCGAATAAATGGTTTTTATTCCCTGCTTTAAAGCAAGATTTCTTAATTTTTTTGGTGTAGGGAACCATAGTATATATTTACGAAGATTTTGTGAGACTCCATGAGAAGACACCATAAAAATCATTGCGTAAATCTGAACCAGTAAAATTAATTGAGCTATTTGGTGTTCCCATAGAGCCAGAAACATGGTAAATTTTATCATATTCTGGTAGTTTTGACCATATTTTTTTCTCTGGGTATAATACCAAAAAAGAGAAACTTAAAGTATTTCTATTTTTTTCCTTCAAATTATGACCAATAAGTACGCTTTTTCAAAAAAATTTAACATTTTTAGATTTTTAAAACCATTGCATAAATTTGTACTGACTAATTGTGGGTGGTACGTACATCAAAATATTTTTCAAACTTTTTATTACTTCCACAGCGAACTCTAATATGAAAAATTTAAATTTTGCATTTTAGAGTAAGCATAAATGCTTAAATTTTAAAAAAAAGGCGTTGAAAAAAAGTTGATATGTTTTTGTTAAGTTAATTTTAATTAGGATACCATTTTATATGATTATTCTATTAAAAGATGGATCCTACATTCCTCTGCTTGTAAAAGAACTATATTTAGATATTGGTCTTCTAATAGAGTTACTGACATGTTCAATTATTCATTTATAAGTAAAATAATAAGTTTTGCTCAAGTGTTCCAATACCATTTTTCAAAACATGTACCTAGAATTATTTCATGAATCCTGAAATCACAGAACTAAATAGTTACGAGGGTTTTTATTAGGCTTAAGAATCGTTTTTTTAAGTAATGGTAATTATTGAAAAAAAATTAATTTTTTATTATAATGTTAGTATTATATCCGTTTTTATTAGTATTATATCCGAATTTTTATTAAGAACTCGATAAAGTTTCCAAAAAACTATGACTAAGACTGTATTTCTAAATGTTTTATTTAATTAAGAGTTTATTTATGTAGTCATGCGATTTTATATTTCCCATTTTTATTTCTTAATTGATTAAAAAAGTCATTTATTTTACTTATTACTAACTGAATACAAGTTTTCTGAACGAGATGGAAGAAAATAAAAATCATAAATAATTATAATGACGGTAATCAATGAATCGGTACTAATCTTTTAAAATCAACGCTATCATGCGGGAAGAAAAAAAAACCTATAAGGCATACTTTGGCAATAAAAAGGCAAAAGAATTTCTTTTTTATTATTAGTATTATATTATTTATTGTCCTTACTTGCAATGAAAATAAGAAAAACATTTTAAGAAGTTTAACTTATTTAAAAAATATATTTAAAATTTAACTTATCCTAAATGAAAGAAAGAAAAAGAAGAAAAGATTTAACTGTGTTTAGCATCATTTGGCAATGAAAATGATGATATTACTAGTGGCCATCATTTAGCAATCAAGATTTCCCATAATCAAGCTATTTTCTCTAACAATTGGCACTTTGGTAATATAATCTGTTCTTTCGTATTGTTGCGTTTTTTTTTAACTGAATTAAGAAGTTAATAAACTACGATAAGGAAAAAAAAATTGCTCAATGCAGTAACTTGTTTTTAGTTTAGAAGATATTTATCGCCAAATTTGTCGTGATGTTTTGACTGATAAATAACTATAATAACTATATAAATAACTGTTTTGACTGTCTAATGTTTTGTAATCCTGCTGCGACAACTCTAATGCAGTCTAACTGTAATTATTATTTTCAACAGTGCATTAAAATAAACAACATTTCTGAACAAAAAAACAATGAGAGCGCTTGAGTTAATGCTAAAATGAATAATGCACAAATAAAATTACAGAGACAGAGTTCCCATTCCAGGGGTCTGTTTAGAAGAAATTTGGGTCCGTTAACGGACCCTTCACAAAATATCTTTTCTTAAAAACGGTCCCTTCACAAAATGATTTTTCTTTTAATCGGACCCTTCACAAATTTGCTTATCTTCATTATTATTTTGTTAATCGAATAAACCCTTTCCAGGGCATAAAACAAGAAANTTTGACAGTGAGGTTTTTGACGTGACGGTTTAAACCATGGTTTAAACTGTCAAAAACTGTCACATGTCAAAAACCTGCCAACCCTGATTGTTAGTATTATATCCGAATTTTTATTAAGAACTCGATTAAGTTTCCAAAAAACTATGACTAAGACTGTATTTCTAAATGTTTTATTTAACACTAGTTTATTTATGTAGTCATGCGATTTTATATTTCCCATTTTTATTTTTTAATTGATTAAAAAAGTCATTTATTTTACTTAATTACTGACTGAATACAAGTTTTCCGAACGAGATGAAAAAATCGTAATGATGATAATCAATGAATCGGTACTAATCTTTTAAAATCTGCGCTATCGTGCGGGAAAAAAAAGAACCTAAAAGGCATACTTTGGCGATAAAAAGATAAAATAATTTCTTTTTAGTATTAGTATTATATTATTTATTGTCCTTACTTGCAATAAAAATAAGAAAAACATTTTAAGAAGTTTAACTTATTTAAAAAAAATATTTAAAATTTACCTTATCCAAAATAAAAGAAAGAGAAAAAGAAGAAAAGATTTAACTGTGTTTAGTATCATTTGGCAATGAGAATGATGATATTACTAGTGGCCAACATTTAACAATCAAGATTTCCCATAATCAAGCTATTTTCTCTAACAATTGGCACTTTAGTAATAAAACCTGTTCTTTCGTATTGTTGCGTTTTTTTTAACTGAATTAAGAAGTTAATAAACTACGATAAGGAAGAAAATTGTTCAATGCTGCAATTTGTTTTTAGTTTAGAAGATATTCATCGCCAAATTTGTCGTGATGTTTCGACTGATAAATAACTATATAAATAACTGTTTTGACTGTCTAATGTTTTGTAATCCTGCCGTGACAACTCTAATGCAGTCTAACTTTTATTATTATTTTCAATATTGCATTAAAATAAACAACACTTTTGAACAAAAAACAATGAGAACACTTAAGTTAATGCTAACAAAATGAATAGTGCACAAATAAAATTACAGAGACAGACATACTATATTTCCCATTCTATAAACAGGTGCGCTCCTTAGTGTCTAAATACCAAAAATTTGCGTTTAGACTCATGTTGTCCTCTTAGGACAGAGTTTCCCAAACTTATGACTTTCGCGTACCCTTTCTAAATTTTTCGCAACGCTGTGTACCACTAATAAAAAAAATTAACGTATCTTTTACTATAAAAAATAGCACAAAAGTTAAAAATCACAACTGACTGTTGACACCACTAATTATTAACTGTTAACTCTGCAAAAAATAGCCAATAGAAAAATCCGTAATCGTAAATTTTCATGGCTAGCTTTGTTTTTAAATAAATTTCTTTGAAATTTTCGTTTGTTGCAAAATATTTCGCATAAGAACGTGTACTCTCGCTAAACTGTTCCCGTACCCCTGGAGGTACGCGTACCACACTTTGGGAAACATTGTTTTAGGACAATGTTTCAATGTTTGTTCTATCCTCTTTGGACAAGAACACTTATTTGATGACTATATTTTTAAAAAATTATGTCTCCATACGTGATCTTACCTTACCTGCCATTTTGAAAGTCTGTGTTTTCAAATCATCGTTATTTAATATTATTATTGCTTTCTAAAATAAACTATGAAACTTTAAAGCCTTAAGTTCTCAAATAATCGCTTTTAAAGTGCACTAAATAAATAAAAATCGCCCTTCCTGTTTCCTTTCTTCGCTTATCTTCGGCTCCCATTTTAGAAGGAAATAAGAGAGGCAGCTGGGAACGATATTTACTAACCCCCTAAAAAAATTTGAGAAGTTTATCACTCTTTCGTGTTGTTTTAAGAAGCTAAATTTTTACATCTTTCTTTCATATCCTCTCTTGTTTAGCTCCAATCTGATAACATTGTTGTGTTCGTGAGGTTCCACAAAATACGTCCTACCCAGAAAAACAATATTTCTGGGTGGTCTCAATTCTCGTCTGAATATTTATTGGCAGTTACACCATTTAAGAATGTCATATTTGCAGATTTTAAAAGCAAGGTTAAAAAAAAAAGTTTTGGTATCAACTCCAATTTCCCTTACTCCAAGTTTTAGTAACTTTCAATTTAAAAAACGGGTATTGCGGACGGGACACAATATATTATGTCCTTATACCTTTTTATTTATTTATTTTAATTTTTAAATGTTTCTTAAAAGTGAAGTAAATCTAAATGACATTAAAACTTATTTTCACAAAAAATATAACTAATAAAATTCCACAAAAATTATAATTAAAACTTTTTTACTGAGTTATAAGTAGGGCTGCAAGTTTGTCGCGGGAAAAAAGACCCCAAATTCGCGGGAAATTTTGAAAATTACACAAATTCTAAACATATAAAAATTTATTATATAAATGGTGCAAGAGACAAAAATTGCGCGAATAATAAAAAAAGCTTAAAAATACACAACAAAAGTATTTCTTTGAATTTCAAGCAATATTAATATTTTTATTTAAATGAACAGAATTTTGGTACAAAGTATTGTACATTGTCAGATTATTCTCATTTATCCTTCGTCTTTCATCACTTAATACATTTTTATACTTAGAAAACGATCTTTCTGCGTCACAGCTGTTTTTAGGCACCGACAAACTTCGAATTGCCACTTTTGCCAATTTAGGAGCTTTCGGTCTTTGATTTCCAAAACTCGATCAATTTTCCTTCATCAACGCGCAATTCCTTGACCGTTGCGAAGTAATTGCTGTGAAAACTCAAACAATCTACATTCAAACTACTAGATACAAGTCCCTACTAACTACTAGTCCCCCCCTCCCTTCATCTAGAAACTGATCCATATTTAAGAAATCACAACAAGTCGTCTAGGAAAAATTAACCGGATATGTAGAAAGGCAGTAGAAATTTCAGCATGCATAACAATTTTTCTGTCTAAGATTTGATTTATAACATTTTCCTTCTTTTGTGATTCCAATTTCTTTTGTACTCTTACTGACTTCAGGAAGGTAATTACTAGTGTAGAACGACCACCTTAGTTGACGAGATTGTGATTATCTCTTATCTCTGAACTATTTTCATGTCATTTTGCTATTGATTCACTCCCCTAAATATCTAATCAATTTTACATGTTCAATTTAAGGTTCAAGAAAATAAAAATTTCTGTTTAATAAAAATAATAAATTTAAAAAAAAATCACATTTTAAGCAATTTTCGCGCAAGTCAAGACATATTGAGAAATTCGCGGATTCTAGGAAAAAAGATGACAATTTCGCGGAAATTCGCGACGCGACAAACCTGCAGTTTTGAAACTGAGAACTGCTATTTTAAAGATCAGTTTTGAAACTGAAAAGTTTGCAAACATGATATTCGTGAGTGGTAGATTTGCCCTTATACAAAATTTTTATCTTCTTGAAATTTTAATTATTAAGTTATTCAAGTACATTCTTGTTTGATTTTTATTTACATTTGAAAACTTTTATTTTTAAGCAAAAAATAGGAGCAAACAAGCCGACACAGTGAATTATATTTTACACTTTCAGAAAACTGAAATAAAGATAAACTATAGATTTATTGGTAGTTTCATTCGTCTATGGTGGGGAATTCTTATTAATAAGTAGAATAAATAAGAATTATTGTTCAATTTCATTTCTGTGTATGATATTTCCACACAACACAAAAAAGTTGTATTAGTATTTTAAAAACAATTTTATTCTATATTCTCTTTATCTATAATATAGTATTGCTATTTCTTTATAAATAATTCATAATTAGCTCTACCGAGTTTAGTATTATAATTATACTCCCAGACTCCCACCGTTCATTATTGTGATAATTTTAATTGATAATACGGTACTAATAAATTCGCTAACGCCGTAAAAATGGCGTGCAGTTTATTTTTGTGAATAGATTGTGCCACGATTGCTTTTAATCGTTTGTGCTAAAAAAAACACATTAATTTCGATATTTTTTTTAAAAAAAGTAAAATTTAACTTATTGTTTTAATTTCCATTAAATATGTGCTTAATACGATAAGAAACTATTCGGTGTCAACTTGGCGACATTTTCGCCAAATTTCCTGCTTACGCATATGCCAACTTCACTCATGTATCGACTATACTTGTACAATACCGCCACTGTATAAGAAAATGCATTTACTGCTATTTTAAAGATCAGGAAAGTTTTTCGTAGTTTTTAAGTTTTGACTCATCAAAAATCATCTTTTTATGGGATGTATCGTTTAAATTTTAATATGGGCAACTTTTAAATTATATAAATATTAATTAGAATAATACAGAGGTGATTGTGCTCCGGAAAAATCCGGGTTTCCGGATTTTTCCCTAATCGTGCTCCGGAAGTTTCCGGAAATCCTAGGTCCAAACTGTCAAGAAATCATCGATCACATTTAAGTATAAAAGTTCTTGTATATTTTATTTAAAAATATTAGAATTAGAATTTATACTTGGCATCTTTTATTTGCAAATATTTTTTTTCTGATAGAATAATAAATGTGATTAGAGATAAAAGTAAACTTATGCATAATTATTCATTTAAATTATGCTGTATGTAATTTATTTAGAATTTAATGTTTTGAAAATATCAATGATTTAAATTTATGAAGACATAAATTTTTTGAAATGCGTCATTAATGATTTTACTCAAGAAATTTTCAGGATTTTTGAGTTGGACTCACAATCACCTCTAATACTGTAAATTTTGAGCATTTAAATACTTAACTTGTACAAGGTAGAGAAAAAAATCATTGTAGTTATGCTAACTGTAGATGAATAGCTATTGGTTTAAGCAAAAATATAAATTAAAAAAATGGTATAAATTTACTAAACTTTATACAAACAAAGAATATAATCGTATAAGACTTACGCTCATCAATTATTTTTTAGTCTGTCCAACAATATGTTCTAGACTAATTATAAAAAATAACTTTTTTGCTCTAAATAACGATCTTTTATCAACACATCCTGAAAAGCTTAATGAAACGTTCCACAAATATATTCAATGACTCTTAAAATATCGCTTGCTGAAAACATCAGTTTTAAATACTAATGAAGTTTATTCTCGTGAAAACGATTTTTTCCTAACAACAGCTGGTAATGCGTCTCTATTTAAAATAAAAATTATTTAATGATTGATCCATGTATATTTTATATCTTTATTTTTGAGTTTTATCGTATATATTTATTTCATTTAAATAATTTTTTTGGGAGGTTTCTTTTTAACTTTGCTAAAATTGGATTAAACAAAGTGTTAAAAATAAGTTATCTTATTCTTAATAATATAATTAGTATTAATAATAATTTTAATTCTTAAAATTTTTAATTTACGCAAATATAGTAGTATGTCATTGAAGAGGGTTGTAAAAAGTGTAGTTTCTATTCGATATTTGGAACCCTTGACCGAATATCAAAATATTTACTCAGTTTATTATTTCCCCTTTTTATTTATTTCTTTAATTTATTTATTAATTTGCTGTATAAATAAATAATCGATTTGATACAAAAACTGCGAGTTTGAAACTACATAGTATTTAACCTTAAAGTATATCAAGTAACGATGTTTTATTGTTATGATAAAACCAGCGGATAATTTTTAATTTTTAGTGACTAAAAATTAGATAGATAGTTAGTAGGGGAGACGAAGTAGGTTTGACCTATGTTCAGCTATCTGCTTCAAAAATTAAAATAAAATGAATCAATCTCAGATATTGTACATATTTTTTGACGTGCTTTCTATATTGATGTGAATACATCATTCTTGCATGATTTTATAAATAATGAAGTATTTTATCGGGAAGTTCAATATTATTTTAAGCTCATAGCATTTTAAATTCATCAAAAAATTTTTTTTAAATATATTGTAATATAAAAAATTTATTTGTATTATGATAGATTATTATAAATGTATAAAAAATGTGTAAGCATAGCTTTTTTCTTTTTCCTTTTGGAAAGAATAGTTGCGCTTGTAATATCAGAATATCTGTCACAAGGACCATTAAAATATTATGTAAGCACCTAATAGGGGGAGGAGGGATATGAACAATGCAATGCTTACGTACAACATCCAAATCCACTTATTTTTAAAATTTTCTTAAAAAGGAGAAAGAAAGAAATTAACGAAAAATTACACCGGGTAAAATTTTAAATCTGAAATAAAAGTTGGGGAATGAAAATATTAGAAAGAAATTTTGTTGAAGAAATTCAGAGGTCAACAGATTTTCGAAGAATATTCTATTCAAAATTTCATAAAAATTGAAACTTAAATTTTACAAAGTTGCGTTTTTTATGTGAATTTAATCCTAGAACTAGATTATGACAGCAGAAGTTAAAGCAAAAACCATTACAAGGAAGGCTGCAACTTTCTTACATAAGTGTAGGAAAGTGTTAGGGATTTGCTAATTTTTATTGAGGGGAGAGGGGTTTTCAAAAATATGCTTACGTAATATTTAAACGGCTTCATTTTTGTTTTTATTACTTCCAGTGATTATGTGTTTTTAAACATGCGATCAGTCAATTTTAGGGGTCATCCATTAATGATTCCACGCTTGAAGAGGTGAATATTGGCTCCGTAACACATTTTGGATATAAATTTGAAGCCAGCAGAATAAATATTTTTCTTTACTCATTTTTTTTCTTTTCTAATAATTTTTCATTAAAATAAGTACACACCTAACCACTGTTATTTTTATGCTAAAAATGTTATTAAAACAAATTGTTTAAGTTTAAAAATGAAATTTGAAGCATAATCTATAACACGTGTTGTTGCCATATGAGGTTTCTGAATTGCTATATGTTGATATAATAACGTGGCATGTGACAAGTTTGTTAAAAACTTTGCAGGATTTCATTGAGTTTTTTTAAACTTAATTGAGTTATTCATCATTTTTTAAATTTTTTTTTTTATAGTCTTTGAGTATGTTTTGCTGCAACCTTTGGTTTGATTATTAATTGAAGCCATTAATAACGATACTTATTAACACATTTTATTATTTATGTAATTTACATTGATAATTTAGCAATAATATTTTTATTGACAGTAATAGGGTCCGATTATCTTTGCAGGATTTACATGTTTTGTTTAAGAATTATGAAAACCTACTAAATGTTTAAGTTAAGAAATAAACTTTTTATTTTAATTCAAATCAAAAACATCAATTTTTTAATTAATTTTTATCGTGAAACTTTATTTATGAAATAATGCATTGCATCACTTTTCCAATTGTGTAATTATGCCCTATGTTATGTACAATGAAAGAAAGTTGCTAAATAAAGCTCTTGTATTTCAACAACAAGGAGTATATCAGAAAAGAATTCTAGAACAAGTATTTCTGCAGATAAAAGGTACAAGATGCTATATTTTAAAAGGATCATTTCAAACATGTAATAAGACTCACAGGTCCGGAAAAAAGTATTTAAAAAAAATTTTATGAATAATATCCCTATTTTACTGAATCGGGATTTATAAATATTATACTTTGTATCTTGTTATAACATTAGTTTCTCTTGTATTGTGAATTAATATATCAAATAACTTAGTACACTGTTTGCCGTTTCTAACAATATGTGTTTTTAAAATGGTACATTTAATGTTTTAAAGCTCAAAATATAGAAGTAATGAAAAATAAATATTTCAATGTATGTAGTTGGTAATTTATTTTATTATAAACTTCATATCTAGAGCTAATTTGTTAAAAATAAAATGCACTTAGAAAACGTGGGGTTTTTTTTCCGGTTGGGTAAAAACATGACAACCCTGCATTTGACTAAAGCGTAGGGTGTAAGGTAAAGTGTAACATTTTGTGTCGAAGAAAAGGGGTTAAAAACATTGAAAAAAGTTGCATCATTTATGGACGGCCCCTTATCTCTATTTTACGCTAAATAACATTTAAGTGTTTTAAACCTCATATACATTATTTAAATTGTACCTCAAATTTAATATTAAATTATATCATATCATATCATTAATGCAATACAATATTATTATATTCAAAGTTAGAAGTTTTTAAGCTGATTGAACCATAGCATCGTTCAATTTTTTGCTACATCAATACAATGCAAACTAGAACGATATTATCATCGTACTTCTTAAGCTTAATTACAGGATATTTACTTCAACTTGAACTTTAACAGAGTTCAAATTTACCCCATGATTATACCCTATTATGGTTTTAAAGTTGTCGATTACTTTGCTTCAATGTTTAAGTGGTACTACCTCTTCTCCAAGGGTACTAGCCACCTGCGGTTACCTGCTGTGCCTTTCCCATGGACCTACTGTTAGGGGGAGGGGGGCTTAGAAAAGTGTTAAACTTCTATTTAACGGTTTCTTGAAACGTCTTTGTACAAGTGTTACAATAATAATTATATTTGTTGGGTTTTTGAAATCAATTGTGCTGTGCAGTATTCTGTAATAAAATGCAAAAATTAATTAAGAAATATTTAAATTTTATTTGTTTTTGAGCATTTATTGCTTATCATTTCACTTTATACGCTACATAACAATAAAATAAGATATGATTTGATGGAATCCGTTTTTTAAAATGCTGGAAAAAAGCTTTAAAGATTTTGCTGATAAATTTTACTTGTCAGAACTGTGCCAACACTGAGAAAAAAATAATCTAATCAAAACTACCTTGCTTACAAACAAACTAAAATTGACCTTGTATGTGGCTCCAAGAGCTATGTAATTATTACCGAAGTGGCTTTGGAGATGATTTTGGTAAAGTTAACTATATAATAATGCGCTTTTTTTTTATATATGATACAGTTTGGTAAATAAATGTGGTAAAATTTGGTAATTTTATCATGATACCATAGAGAAAAGCTTAAAAACTATTTATTCGGTTAAATTTAATTTTCAATTTTGTATTTTTTACTAAATGTGTAAATAAGAACTAAATGTAAATAAGAATTAAAAACCGGAAAATTTTAAATATGTTTTAAATAAAATAATTTTTTAAAACCAGAATTTCTGGTAAATCATTACCTACCATATGAACTGAAAAATTACCGGATGCATGCTTTATATACCATATATTTTGGTTTCATTAACCAGAATTATGGGGGGGAGGGAGGGAATGTCAGTGGAAATACCAATATCATATGTACTTTAATTATTCCGGAATTTTATGAAAGTGAGGCATATTTTCATTTCGTTACAGAGCATTGCTCATCACCCTTTATTATTAATAAAATCTAAAATTTTTCATCTCAAAAAGCATATATTGACATTCCTATTTCCATTTTATTTTATTACCCAAGAATACAATCAACTGCGTCAAAAATTCAATTGTGAAAACCGGATATGACATTGCTTTATTTAATAACCAGACTTCAAATGTGAAAGAGTCATTATCTTAAGTAGCTTAGAAATGCGCTCCAAAAATCCATATCATTTTTCTCTCTTTTGAAAATTATGACCAATAGTTTAGCTATCATCGCTTACAACTTGAACTTTATCGACATTCTCTATAAAATTTGATGTATTTTTGTTCATCTATTTTAAATCAGTCAGAAATATTCGTTTTTAGGCTCGCATGTAAATGTACTTTTCCCCGTACATGTCTTCTTAGACTGTTTTAAATGTAAGTGCTTGTTGAAAAACATTCCCTGTAAATGTTTTCTTAGACTGTTTTAGATGTAAGTTCTTGTTGAAAAACATTCCCTGTATATGTTTCTTAGACTGTTATAAATGTAAGTGCTTGTTGTAAAACAATGTCGTTCAAATTTTCTTCTACCAGATCATGTGTTGAACCTAATTATCGTTCTTCTTAAAATTAATAAGGGACAGTGTTGTACCTTACACTGATTTAAAAGTTTCGTTCATTTTTTCATCCATATGGGATCATCCTCAGGGATGTTTCCCAGACCGTCGCCAATAGCCCATTGTGCAACTCTAATGCGAGTACGATTAAGTACCTACCTATTAGCCTTTTTTTTTATTATTGTTATTATTATCATTATTCGCAAAAATTAATTGTTCCAGTAGCTTAGAGGTTTTGTAGGAAATACTTTATGCATTTGTCTACATTAATATAATTTTTTTTTGTGTGTGCCAATTCCTGTCATACATTTCAGAAACAAATTACATTTTAAAGTAAGGAAAATTTGTTCAAGGTGTATGAACATGATGTTTTTCTATGGTAGCATGTTATCGTTGTATACGACCTCGACCACTGCATGTTGTACCTAGGATTATTGGGTGTTACTCCATGGATAACACTCACTTTGAGTTTGTAAGTTGATTGAATTTGGACGTTCTTGCAATTAAAACTTTTATCTCATGCATCCTGCGGAAACTTAAATAAATGTAGTTAATTATATGTGTCATACCAAATAATATTTTATTGGAATATCTGAGAACATAAAATTACTCTACTGAGTACATAATTTTTTTTAGTTATTCTGAGTGGCTTAGTCCACAGGGAAATATTTGTCTGCTAACTAGACCTGTCGCACATCCCTTGAATCAAAGATTGATTCTAAGTACAAAACGCATCCACTTATTTAAAAATTTTGTTAGCCCTAGCATTTAAAAAAAAAAAATCGCTATTTATCTGAAAGAAAATGGCATTTTGTGAATAATCAGTATTAGTTTTCGAAGAAAGTGCTATAGGATTATATTTTCCAATTAAATTGGTAGAAAAAAATTACTTAGCAACTAAAACGTCTGAAAACATTCACTAGCATATGCCTGGAAAACCCGAAGTAGTCATCAAAATTGTCTATAGTTCTTAGTGTTACAAGGATATATTGCACATACTTAACTCAATGTTCTTCACTGAGTTGCGCAAATTACTCTGGTCCCAGGTATATGCAGTCTAAGTTACAACATTCCCACTTTTGTTCCAGAATGAGAAACTGATTGGTGTAATATATTTTCCCGCTGAAAACTTACCAATCATGTTCCCTTTTCTCTCGTCTCGACGGTGATCGCAGATGCGTGAATCGCATGCAGTGAGAACGGACCTTTAAACGAAAAACTTTTTCAATGTTAACTTATTAAGAGGTAACAAGAAATGTGATCACTATTATGGTTCAATGAATGGAATTTTTTGAGAGTATGAGGTAAAAATAGTAACAACTATATTTCAAATCTTGGCCTTAGGTATTCTTTGGCCAAGTTTCAAATATACGCTTTGCTAATTTTTTTTAAAAAATTACTTTTAGTAATTTACTATGTTATGATAAAGTTTGTCGGACTAAATTATTACATTAATTCTTCGAGGTGGACACATTAAGCTGTTTATTACGATTAATTAATTTATAAGATCAGATACTTGATCTCAAGCATACCTTTGAGCGAATTCAGCAGCATTCTTGATAATACGATCCCGACATTTTAACCATCGATAATTTATAATTATGTGAGTGAAGTGAAAATACTATTATTTTAAAATAAATAAAATTTATTTTTCCCAAATAAAATTTCTCGCAAAAAGTATTTTTTTAAACTTATTTATTTTTGCTTTTCTTTGATTTAGTTTAATAATCGAAAAAAGTGAGAAATATTAGGAATAGTGATTTTTTAATTTTTACATTGTTTTAAATTAAATAATTTTAAATGTCAAAATTTTACAAAAAGTTAGTTGAATAGCTTCCGAAAAAAAAATTAAAATGAAGCGCTTTTTCATATTATTTTACATTTTAAGGCGACTCAAATAAACATTTAAAATTCACACTTTACTTAATACACAAAAACTGAGTATTAAATTAATATTAATTCGCTTTTTTCTCTCACTCTGCATCTAACTGTTATTTATATTCGGATTTGTATTACATTAACCGCTGTAAATGGATGTGAAATAAGATACGTAAACAATTTCTGGGGTTAGCAAGCAGATAGCGGAGCCTTCTAACTTACAAAATGAAAAGACATTTCTCGTTTTGTTGGTTACTAAGCCGAACACGTAAAAAAGAGGTGGTATTCCAATTAGTTTTTATTTTTAGTGATAAAGGATTATAAAATTTTTATACTTTTTTGTTTCGTTTTCTCTTTAAAAAAATTTCGAACCAGGTTGACCAATTAAACTAAATGGTAGAAATATATTAAGTCTTTAGTACAGTCTTTTTTTTTTCTCCATTGTCATAATAAAACAAAATGAACCGCTTAAACGGAAGCTATGTTTCCTGCAGTGGCAATTTATTATCAGTTATTTTTGAAGAACGAAAGACAATATTACGCAGTGATGAGATGACCTTGCAATTTTATCAATAGTAACTTTAGTTTGAATATTAAATGGGATTCTAATCAGAGTTTTCCAAAGTCTGCTCAAGAAGCCCCGAATTCCATTACATGTTATTTTATATCAGTTTTTTTTTTAAATAGTTGAACATAGTATCACTTTTGAAGAGAATAGAACAGATAAGAGCAATATCCAAATATATTTTAATAATTGGACGTAGTGTTACTCTTAAGGAGGGCGGAACAGATAAGAACAATATTCAAATATATTTTATTATTTGAACATAGTGTTGCTTTTGATGAGGATAGCACAGATAAGAACAATACTCAAACATAGAACATAAATATTTAATTATCATTTCATTATATTAAATTATATGAAACAGTTTAAATACTTCACACAGGTATTTATTTCATGCCCTGTAACATAATAGTGTTGTCCTTTAAAAAAACGGTCAAAACGCCGTAAAACAGAAATTCTTGTAGAATATTAACATTAATGTTAAGAGCTGAACTAAATTTTATGTATTTTTAATTAGTTTTGTTTCATTATGCAGACCAGCGGTTCCCGAATCATGCTCCAGAAATTTGTGCTTTTTATAATCAATGATGATTTTAGAAACCTCTGATTCGGTTTAGATCCAGCCTATGATTCATAATTTATTCAACCTTTCAGTTATAATCCGAAACAAAACTGTTCAAAACCTCGGATGACAATTATAATCCCTGTAGAACATTATAATTTATGTTTAGAGCCGAACTCTTTATCCAAACCATGAAAATTTTATATATTGTTAATTAGTATTGCTTCAATATGTAGACCAGCGGCTCCCGAATCATACACCAGAAATTAGTGCTTTTTATAATCAATGATGATTTTAGAAACCTCTGATTCGGTTTAGATCCAGCCTAATTTATTCAACCTTTCAGTTATAATCCGAAACAAAACTGTTCAAACTTCGGATGACAATTATAATCCCTGTAGAACATTATCATTTATGTTTAGAGCTGAACTCTTTATTCAAACCATGAAAATTTTATATATTGTTAATTAGTATTGTTTCATTATGTAGACCAGCGGTTCCCAAATGGTGTTCCGCTAGTTAGTACTTTTTACAATCAGTAATGGTTTTCGAAACCCCTTGATTCCATTTAGATCCAACCCATTATTTATAATTTATTTAATCTTTTGGTTACCCTAATGAAATTATTCGAAATGAAAAACCAATGAAGTAAAAATGGTATTTTTAAACGAAAATATAATATTTTTAATAACAATATATTGAACAAGTTATGAAAAAAACAAGGATTTATTAAATATTGCATTAGTATTTCCTATCGCTCTTTTTCAATCAAAATAAAATAACTGAATTCTTTAATAAAGAAATACGTTTCCCTGATAACCATTTTCAAGATTTGTATCAGTTCTTTTTAGTTTTCATTTCGTAGTAAACCATAATTTGGCTTGTTTTACTCATTTTCAGCTTATCTATACACACCAAAAATAAATTCATCACTAGACTAGTTACAGCACTAGGACTGCAAATTTAGATGTCGGGAATAAAACCTAATTTAAGTTTATTTATTATATAGCGATGAAATATCTTCATTCCTCTAATTAAATATTTTATAAATAGTCCTTAATTAATGTTTTCACAATTACCTTAATAAACTTCATTTATAAAGTCGAGGTACCATCGAAAGAAAGTTGATTATTTAGAGTTCCGTAGCCGAAAAAAATTTGGAACCTCTCATGTAGACAAAACACCTAATTTAATTTTTAGCTAATTAAGTTTTTTTTTATTTTTCATAAACGAAAAGAGAAAAAAGTTGTCAAGCCTCTTTTCTCAGAATCTATCGTGAAGCACTTGCGCTGTTTTTTCAATTGGGTATAATATAGCACTCTAATATATAATAGGCACTTTGGGTATATAATAGGCACTCTAATATAGCCTACGTCACAGGTTGTGTTGTTCCTACTAAATTTAACCCATGAACGGCATTTTCTGCGAGCCTAACTTCAAGCCACAAATAAACAAACGAAGTGTTCGATCGTTTAAATAGCTGCTCGCCAGATTTTATTGCATTATAAAGAAAAGTTATTGAAACTAAATACAACTAAATAAGCGACAACAACTAAAACAAATAACAACAACTACTAAAAACAATAACTAAATAAACAACGACTAAATTCCATTCGTTTAGCATTGTGTCATATGTTGTTCCTACTAAATCGAAGTAGTTGTGTTTTTTTCATATTATACCCAATTGCTCGGCAGTCTAGTATTGTTATGAAGTTGAAATTTGGCCATCTTTTTATCAAAGCATATATTTAATACAAAATACAAAATGACGAAGAAAAAAACACGAAGAAATACATTTCGAAAGAGAAAAAAATTTTCTGCTATAATACTTATTTATAATAAAAATTTGATTTATAAAAAATAATAAAAAAATAAATAAATAAAACCCGGTTATTTTTATTTATTAATTTTGGATAAATTATTAAAAAAATTAAATAATTAAAAGATCTATCAAAATTAAACTAACAACGCCTAGCACTCACGGATTAGGGAAAACCTGTAATAAGAGTCAGGGAACTTGATTTTTTCTAACGAAAAATTTTGTTGGCGAATTTGAATAGCAGTAACCATGGTAACTAATCTTGATTGTACACTAAGCTTCTAAACTATTTGTTTTTATTTGTGGATTAAATAAATACATTGACCCTTTAACGGTGATTTGGTTCTTAAAGCTGAGCCTAGTTAGCTCAATAAACTTCATTTTGTTCTCTTAACTATTCTTGCCACCTCTGTTTTGTTCAAGTTTTGAGGTGCGTGAAGATATAGCTTCTTTTGTTGTATAACACAATTCTTTCAACACATGCTTGCATTTGCTGGCAAGATGTGTGAGAAAAATGCTTAGTTCTTAGAACTCAACAGTTTTCTACACTCTTTCTGTTCCGGAGTTACACAGTTAGATAAGATTTTAGATGGCTTGAACCCGAGAGCTAAAATGTTCTACATCGATGCCATTTTCAAAGTTAGATGCTTCAATCGGCTTACAATCGGATTACAACAGTGCTTTATACCATTATTTGTATTATTTACCGTAATACATAATGTGTATAATATACAGTGCAAAAAAAAAATTTATGTCTTGAATAATTTTTGATTAAAAGATGGGATTTTTTTGTACTAGGATTCGAACTTAATAGTTTACGGAAGTAACCTCAAATATGCTAATTAATTAGTGCAGACGATATTTTAAGTTATAAATCAGACACAGAAACGCACTTTCTCTGAATGCACATCTTGGACCTCCATCAATATCTTTCCTTGACCCTCAAAATATGGGGGATGGTAACCGCAATCCGGAAAATATGGTATCAATAATTAAGTCCGGATAAAGGTCGATAGTTTGGACCCTTTAATGTTAATTAGACATTTTGCGTATTTTGACATATCTTGAAATTTTTTTGAGTGAATTGAATAAAATTTTGCAAATTTAAAGTTAAAAGTTTATTCAAAGATAACTCCTACCAAAAAATAATTTTCAATAATTAATTAATATTTTTTGTTACTTTATTTAATAAACGCATGTTAAAAAAGCAAAGTTGAAAAAATTTGAATTGTAATGTATGCAGAATTTTCCATCATTATAAAAAATTTCAATTTTATAGGATAAAATGTAAAATTTTAACAAAATCAAACTAATAATTCTTGAGAAAGCCAGTTTTGAATTAGAGACTTTTTAAAAATTTGATTTTTCAGGAACTATTCGACCGATTTCGTTCAACATAGTTTGTATACCTCAATATGTATATTTATTAAATAAAATAATAAGTAATGAATATAAATTGCTTTTTGCATCAATAAACCAATCGCAAACAATCTTTGGATAAACAAATTTTGTAAATGCGTGCAAAAATTTTACAATTAGCTTAAAAAAATTCTTGAGGTATGGTGAATTTCACAAAAAGGTACAATTTTAACATTAAGGGGTTCAACCTTTCTCATGACCAAATTATTGAGACCATATTTTCCAGATTGCGGTTATAGGCACGCTTGTTGAGAGAAAATACGTCTTTGTTCCTTATTTCGTAACTTAATATATCGTCTGCGTTATTTACTTACCCTATTTGAGGTCACCCTAATCAGGGGTCTGTTTAGAAGAAATTTGGGTTCGTTAACGGACCCTTCACAAAATATCTTTTCATAAAACGGACCCTTCACAAAAGGATTTTTCTTTTAATCGGACCCTTCACAAATTTGTTCATCTTCATTATTGTTTTTTAATCGAATAAACCCTTCCCAGGAAGAAAGACAAATGTAAACAAACAAAATTTTGTCTTCCGCAGACGATTCTTCCTTTATTCGTCCGAAAAGAATATTCTTCGTTCAGCAGTATAGGCTAAATACCAAATATTTATAAATTGCATTGCTAATTTAGTAGCTGCAATTGCTCTTTATTTTTTAAAATTTAATTTTTTCAATTATAATTTTACAGTGTTGAGCATAATCTTGTATGCCTTTACAATTTAAAAACTCCTTGGAAAAGTTTTTTTTGCAATAACGGACCCTATTTGCACAAATTCACAAAAGCGGACCCTGGTTGAAAGAATGTGACTTAACATTTTTTTTATATTCACAAATTACGAGTAATTTTTTCACAATTTTACAAAAACGGACCTTTCGCAAAATGTCTGGACGGACCCCTGCTAATGAACTATTGAGTCCGAGTACGTGAAAATCTGGTCATTATAACAAAAATTATTTACTATGTTCAGTATTTTTTTTTGTGTGTGTGTGTGCATTGTACATGAAGTACAGTTTTTAAAGAAAATCACACAAGTTCAAACTTGAAAATTAGAAATCTTTTTTTAGAAACCGTCATTTAGTTATATAGTCCGTTTCAAAAGTTAAAGACAAACAAATTTTGGTTTTTAAAGGCAAAAAACAGAATGTTGACAAATAGACATTTTCATGTGATTCAAAACAGTAAGTAAATAATTTGCTACAATATATTTATTTTATCTTGATTTTGTTAATTAAAATAAAAAATTAAAAAATATACAGGCTGCCTCAAAATTATAAGCACAAGATAAAAATGACACAATCGAGTAGTCTTAAATAAAATTACATGGATATTGATCTCTCCATTATTCTTTATAATGTCAAATATACGGTTTTCAGTTGAATTAATTAAATTTCTTTACTGGAGGAAAAGATTATCATGCTTTCCCAATAGATTCATAGAGTTCTTCAACACTGCAGTACTGTTTACCATTTTTATATAATTGGCAGGTTAAAGTGCTCCAAAAGTTCTCAATTAGAAGTATATTCCAGTAGCCGTCAAGATCATCTAAGTTCCATTTATTCTAATCGCTGAAAGGTACAGATAGCAGGGATGCTACGCCTGCGCCATTTGCGACAAACTGAGACAAAACGGCATAACTGCGCCATTTTGCGACATTCAGCTCAGTTTCTGCCAAAGCTGCGCCATTCTGAGACAAAACGTCCAAAATTTGGCAAACCTGAATTCAGTTTCAAATATTAATCCGCATTGCCGTGAGTCATTGGAGATCATTTTGCCGTTCACGTCTCCAAGGGATGAAAGACTTCCACGAAAAAGCGGAAATCCGCTTTTTTTCTCCCAATTTTGAAAATTTCCGACCATGTTCCAAAAACTAAAATTTTTGGGAAGTCCTATTGGAGAAACCCAAGCCGCCCGAACGATAGTCGGATTACCGCGACTTCTGCTATAGAGTGGAAAGGAGTCTAAGCGTTTCGTTTCGACCACCGGTAATTGATTTTTTTTTCTTCGTTTGGCTGATTTTCGGAATTTTAAATATTAGGAACTGCGCTGGAATATGCTAAAATCGCGATTTTTAATCAGACGATTTTAATATCAATCATCGATTTTCGTATTTAACTTATTTAAAACTTATGTGTTGCGACTTTTTTTACGCTGTTTAAAAATCGTACTAGCAATTCCTATTCACTCAATTTAAAAATTCAATATCGCGATCTGTATTCTCGCGAGTTTAAAATCCAACGTCGCGATTCGTATTCACGCATTTTTAAATCCAATATTGCGATTCGTTATCACGCAGTTGTAATATCAGATCTCGTTTTTCGTATTTGTACGCTATTTAAAAATTACTCATTGCGA